>NC_074727.1:19424341-19546841 GCF_947242115.1 Biomphalaria glabrata
TAAAAAACTGAATCACACATTCCGCTTTTTTTAGGAAAAAGAGAGCAAGTTTTTATCAGGTGTACTGATACGCATCTAAGTAAAAGTATAGTTCCCCTTTTCAGACCATGTGGTGTATAGGCAGATGATGTTAAGGTCATCTGTTTCTGTGGTCAACGTTCAGGGCCGTTCCTGGCAATTGCGGGGCCCTATGCTAAACGAATTGCGTGGGGCCTTGTCTGGGTAGGGATAAGCATAATGTTAACATTAAGATTTTATATTAGAAAATACATTTGTCTTTACAATAAATTTTTATTAAATGAAAGCTGACAATGCCGTTTTTTTTTTATCACGCGTAGGATTGGCACCCCCCCCAAAACAACAATTTTGTCTATTTTTTTCAGGAGATTTGTATGAGTTTTCAGGAGATTTTTAATTTCAGGGGATTTCTAGAACTTTTTGGTATATTTTGCAAATTAGGCCTAAAAGAGATTTCCACTAGCCTCCGGATAATCAGGAAGCCGCGAAAAACCTGTTATTATATATAAGTTATAATGTTTTAATTTAATAATTTACATCCAGCATTAGTGCGAGACCTATGAAAGTGCGGGGCCCACTACGACCGCATAGGTTGCAGTGGCCTAAGTCCGGCCCTGTCAACGGTTAACGAGCAGGGTGCCATGAGGCCAGCTCAACAAACAACCGCCTTTACTTTCCCCAACTAAAGTCCGGTACCCATTAGAGTTGAGTGGACTCGGGGGGCGTCCTAAAATTCCTGAAAATTCAAAATCCCAGTCTTCAACGAGATTCGAACCCAGGACCCCAGGTCCGGAAGCGAAGCGCCTAATCATTCAGCCACCGCTCCCCCGATACGCATTTGCTATGCAGATTAATTCTTGAGTCACAATACCACTAGTTGATTATTACTCTTAGTCGATTTAGTTAACAAAACGGGACATTATGACACAACATGGTTTAGTAACTATCTGGAAAGTGTGTCAAGAGGTAGATCTACCTATGCATCGTCCAATCATCGAGACCAAGTTTCCACGTCCCCGGCATGTAAGACGTGGCAACTAGCTATTCGTCTAAACTTCCCTTGAATTGTGACGTTGCAGGTCAGTGTTGAGGCCTTTTATATCGAATGGTCTCGCATCAACCCAGGCTTACCAGAGATACAGTGCCTCGGCCACTATGTCCCTTGCCCCTTACCAGAATCTTTATGTTAAAAATTCCTACATATGCTACCTTTTGTCAGAGCTATATCGCCAGCCCCCGATTTATATTGTAAATACTCTAAATACCATTACCTTTTTGTTTCATCATTTCTTCATAGATGTGTTTCAACTTTTTCATTTACAGATTTCATCAGAAATCCCAGTCGAAACTAGCCAATGACCAAAAGTTAAGACGGCCAAGCTCGGCAGAGGAAAGAGACCCATCGACCAACGAGCTGATTCAAAATCACGTGGCTGAGCGACAGAGGCCCCGCGTGCCGGACGTCACATCGTACTACGACGCCGGGTCTGTGTACGACCATCTGGACCACCTGTTTGAAGCCAACGCAGCGCTCGAGTCCGGCAAGAGAGCGTCCAAGGGCAGCCTTCAACTCCATTCTGGGGAAGGTCAATTAGTCTCACACAACGGCCTTGACATTGCTTTTGTGGAGGAGTCGGTCTCTGTTCTTCCTACAGCGGAAAGTGTAGCACGCTCTTCTGTCACGGTGAATGAGAAAGTTGGTGAAGTAAGTGGGGTGGGGGGTAGTAACAGTTATTAGTTCATACAATATATAACTACATAAAGTTATCTGAGTATTTCAAGTTCAGGTGTTTTTTAAATAGACGAATCAACATATGGTAAAAAAAAAAAAAGAGAAAGTAAAGTTCCCCTTTCAGAGCTTGCGGTCTTTAGGGCCATCTGTTTCTGTAGCCCACGGTTAGCCAGGGTGTCACGTGGACATCAGACCAACCGCCTTACACTTTTCCCTATACTATCAGGTACTCATTAGACTTGGGCGCTTTAAAGATCCTGTAATTAAAAATCCCAGTCTACACGAGGCACTGGCGGATCCAGGGGGGGGGGCGGTAGGGGCGATCGCCCCCCCCCCCCCCACTCGGCCGAAGTGGGGGGGGGGGCGGACGAATTTTAGTATAGAATTCACACAATTTGTATACAAATTTATTACTTATGTTAATAATATATACTAATTATTTATATTTCAACCTGTTTTTTTATTATTTCGCCCCCTCCTCTAGTATGTTGACCGATTTGGTGGGGTCAGGAGGGGGCAATGGAATCAATCCCGCCCCCCCCATACACTTTTGAGTGGGGGGGGGCGGTCCAATTTATTTGTAGAAATCACAGCTTGCTAACAGAATCAATTAAATATCTATATGATTAAAACTTGTTATTGATAGTTTAACCGATCTTTATATTATGTCGTTCCCTGTTTACCGTTTGGGGGTGGGAGGGGGGGGGCGAATACCTCTACTGCCCTTCCCACCTAAACCATTTGAGTGGGGGGGGCGGTCCTACTTTTATGGAGAAATCATAGTTTGTGAACAAAATTAGTTGAATTAATCTATCAATTTTATATTATGTCGCTCCCTTTCTGGTATCTTGGTCGATTCGGTGGGGTTGGGGGGAGGGCGATTGCATGTACTGCCCTTCCCACTCTAGCCCTCTGAGTGGGGGGGGGGGTTCCTATTTTTATGGAGAATCATAGTTTGTGAACAAAATTAGTTGAATATCTATATAATATAAACTACGTATTGATATGTGAACCCATTGTATATTATGTCGTACCATACCCTTATCTCAAATTTTATCATTAGTAAATTTAAATGAAAAAGGGTTGCACCAGGTGGGAAGGGTGATATATGCAATTGCATTTCCCCCATCGGACAAACCAATACTTTTTCTTTTAGTATTATAGTTTTGAAATTTCAAAATGTAAAAAATCTGCCACTAATATAATTTATATATACTATAAATTAAATTCTTATATCGAGTCGCCCTACTTTTTTTTTTATTCTTTAATGCCAAATGCAATCTTTAGCAGAAATTATTAAAGGAGCGAGGATTAATCGTTTTCATTCTACCGCCCCTCCCATTTCCTGAGTTTATATAATTTCACATGAATTTATCATAATTATTTTAAGAAAGACTTTGCATTGGAAAAGTTAGAATTCAAACGAAAATTTTCAGTATAAGAATCATGATTTAGATGAGTTCTAAACCGAAAAAAACACATTTATAGTCGCCTTTTCCCAACCTTTACTCAATCGGATATTTTTCTAGTTAAATAAATGTGGGACTATAACTCACAACTTATACTTCAATGTTATTGAATATTATTTATCGAATAATTTTTTTTCGGCGGCGATCTTCAAAGCCAAAATCTAAATATGTGGGGTATCTTATCTTTTCAAGGTACAAATCGGTTTTATTTGCAATGTATTAAGGGCCTATAAATTCATATTAGAATATCTTTCAAGTTTTTAATAGTATGAATAATGAGCTTTAGGTCAGTAGAATGCTTTTCTGCAATGAAAATACCAGAAAACGCTTTTGGCGTCGGGGCTTCACCCCGAACTTCATTGATGAATAATGAGCTGTAGATGTCAGGAAAATGCGTTTCTGCAGTGAAGAATACAAGAAAACGGTTTTGTCGTCGGGGCTTCGCCCCGAACTTCATTGATGAATAATGAGCTGTAGATGTCAGGAGAATGCGTTTCTGCAGTGAAGAATACAAGAAAATGCTTTTAGCGTCGGGGCTTCGCCCCGAACTTCATTGATTGATGAATAATAAGTTGTAGATGTCAGGAGAATGCGTTTCTGTAGTGAAGAATAGAAGACAATGCTTTTGTCGTCAGGGCTTCGCCCCGAACTTCATTAATGAATGATAAGTTGTAGATGTCAGGAGAATGCGTTTCTGTAGTGAAGAATAGAAGACAATGCTTTTGTCGTCAGGGCTTCGCCCCGAACTTCATTAATGAATGATAAGTTGTAGATGTCAGGAGAATGCGTTTCTGTAGTGAAGAATAGAAGACAATGCTTTTGTCGTCAGGGCTTCGCCCCGAACTTCATTAATGAATGATAAGTTGTAGATGTCAGGAGAATGCGTTTCTGTAGTGAAGAATAGAAGACAATGCTTTTGTCGTCAGGGCTTCGCCCCGAACTTCATTAATGAATGATGAGCTGTAGATATCAGGAGAATGCGTTTCTGCAGTTAAGAATGCAAGAAAACGCTTTTGTCGTCGGGGCTTTGCCCCAAACCCCACTAGGGAACCTTATAGCGTTGCCCCACTTTTTCGCCGAATGTTGAGAAATGCTGATTTTTTAAATTCTTATATATATATATATATATATATATATATATATATATATATATATATATATATATATATATATATATATATATATATATATATATATATATATATATATATGTGTGTGTGTGTGTGTGTATGTGTATGTGTGTTCTGTAAACACGTTTATGCATAGGGTTAGGGTTTACTGGGCGTTAGGGTTAGGGTTTGGAAAAAAATCGCCCCCCCCACTCCAAAGTTCTGGATCCGCTAGTGACACGAGGGTTCAAATAAGGGAACCTCCGGTTCGGAAGGCAAGTTCTTTGCCACTCTGCCTCCATTGATATGCGGTGGATGCAATTAATGTTAAAAACAAAGCATAATATAGTTAACAATAAATAAATTAATTTAAAAATTCATGTAAGGGAAAGCACTACAAAATCACTGTCAAATATCTCAATGCTGCAAGATTAACAAATTGTTAAAAAAAAACAATAACAAAAAAAAAAACAATAACAATACTCAGACAGACAGATGCACAGAGAAAGTTGATGTTAACTTTGTAAAAAGTCGTACTATTGTCCTGCACATTCCCTAATGGTTAAGGGTACAAATGATGGACAAAACTCTAGCTCTATCTTATGTTGGCTCGAGGAGAGTGGGGTACAGTGATAAAAACCAATAGCTTCTCTTTTCAATTGATACCGATAAGATTAATGAATGCTACACTTCTTTACTCATTGCAGTTGTGTTTCCTCCTCTCAGTTGTAAATTAAGGGAGTGGTTTAGTGGATAGATACTGGAGGTGTAGGCTTTCCATATCATTAGGTAGCATATAGATTATAAATAATTAGCTCACAATTTATTCGAATAGTCTCATTTTGTTTTGGGCTAAAATAACATCCTCTCAGGCTTTCCGCCATTACGATGTGATGGATATAACTTAGCATTGAGATCAGAGAATCTTACAAGGGAACATCTTTTAGTGTCTTCTGTAAGCCCTAAAGGGGGCTATGAATCTGGAGAAATGTGTACATTTGTTTTGTTTTATATTTTCCATCAGTATGTAACACATTGAAATGAAAAAGTACATATGTTAAGTACTAATAAATGTGTAATTCATAAAAGGTAAGGGTCTATTTGACGAAGTAAGAGGCATTTTTTGAGTGTCAGAAACTTCGTAACGCATAAACTCATTACATTAATATAATTTAATTTTTTTTTTCGCAGAATGAATTCATTCCATACAGAGAAGAGGAAACGAGGTAGAGAATAAATACATTAACAATATATATGTATCTTTATCTATCTATCTATCTATCTATCTATCTATCTATCTATCTATCTATCTATCTATCTATCCTATCTATCTATCTATCTATCTATCTATCTATCTATCTATCTATCTATCTATCTATCTATCTATCTATCTATCTATCTATCTATCTATATCTATCTATCTATCTATCTATCTATCTATCTATCTATCTATCTATCTATCTATCTATCTATCTATCTATCTATCTATCGTCATAATACTTAGAAGACTATCTGAAAGTCTCATATGTCTGTGTTTGTGTGTTATTATATTATATTATATTATTATGGTTATAGTAGTAATTCAGAGGTGGACAATTGTAGTCAGACTGAATGTCCATCTTTTTCGACCAATAAAATTATCTTCTCTTATCTTATCAATCCATAAACATGCTAAAACTATAACCAAACATACCACAAGCATACAATCATTCCAAAATCATGCCCTCAATTACATAAAAACAGGAAACATTCAATGGATACCATCCCATATTTAACTAGAAGGAAATGAGAAGGCTGACACACTCGCCAAGAGTGGGAGAACTAACACACTAATAAACTCTGCACCCTATCCAGAAGAATTGAAGAAATTTATTGTAAATAAAATAAATGAGAAATGGACGAGCTCTCATCCAAATCACAAGAAAGATGACGCTTACTATAAGCTATCCCGACAAGACCAATGTCTAATCTTTCGACTCAGGACCGAACACAACAGAATGCGATAACACATGTTCCGGAAGCTCAAAATTGGAACCAGTGAAATCTGCCAATGTGGAGTGTCACCAGAGAATGCCGACCACGTCCTCCAAAACTGCTCTCTTTACCAAGAGGCCCGTACAAGACACTGGCCCTTAAACACCCAATAGAAAGAAAACTATATGGAGAGCTCCCTGATTTGGAAACCTCTGTGCAGTTCATCTCATGTATTGGTCTAGTCATCTGAACACTCCAACATAACAATGAGAACGAAGAAGAAGGAAACATGTCATAAGACTAAGACTAAGACTAAGACTGCTTTATTGATCCTTACGGAAATTTGTTGTGATTACAAGGAATCGTTTCTCATATAAAGACAACACAACAGAAAAATACACATAAATACAACAGACAACATAAAGAGTTCATTCAGCGACTAAAAACAGGTATCTTGGTGCATTTCATGTTCCCTGATCAAGGAGTGGCGGTGATAGAGTCTGACCGAGTGAGGTACGAACGAGTTTTTGTACCGCTCCGTTCTTGTTTTGATTGACAGCAGTCGCCCACTTCGCGACGACCTAGCGTAGTTCTGATGGAGCGGGTGGCCGTTGTCTTCCAAGATTTTTTCGATTTTTCTTAGGCACGTTTGTTCAAAAAGTTCCTTTAAATGTGGTAATGTTGTGAGTGTAATTTTTGATGCTTTTTTAATGATGTTTTCTAGACGTTGCAACAGTTTAGATGAGGCGTTGCCTTGCCAACTACTTATTCCGTATGTTAGCAGATTTTGTACAGGCGCGCCGTAAAATGTCTCAAGGATCTTCTTGTTAAATTTAAAACTGTTGAGTTTGTATAGAAAAAAGAGTCGCTGGGCTGTTTTCTTTGTCAGAGTTCCAAGGTGGTCTTCACATGAAAGCTTGTTGTTGATGATAACGCCTAGATATTTATATGCCTTTACTTGTTCTATAGATGTAGTGTTTATTTGCAGTTCACGTATAGTTTGTTTTTTCTTTCTAAAATCTATTATAAGTTCTTTAGTTTTTGTTACATTCAGTTCTAGAAAGTTGTCGGTGCACCAGTTTGTAAACTCTTCTATCGAGCTTCGATACTGAGTTTCGTCTCCTGAAATAAGACCGACTATGGTAGTATCATCAGCGAATTTAATGAGTTTAACTGAGTCATAGATGCTTCTTATGTCATTAGTGTAAAGAGTGTATAGTACAGGAGAAAGTACACAACCTTGTGGAGCACAAACATAAAAAAATAACATGTCAAACATTCCAAAAACAAATATAACAATCACACAGAAAATATCATACGACTAACAAAAAGGAAACCAACATACAACGTACAAACATGAAACAAACATACAACAAACAGAAGTAGGCCTACATTAAAGGCATGAATTAAATTAAGACCTTAAAACATGAAACAAATATAAAACAATATAAAACTCTAACAATATATATGCCCATGTCTGTTTCTAGGCATTTAGCAATATTATTATGTTAAATGGCATATGGTACATCAAAACATCAAAATTGGGATGAACTATTTTTCGCATTTTTTTCTGTAATATAAAGAAATTGAAACTGTAACATGCTATTCATTACCATGACATCGTGTCTGAAATCTAGCATCGTTGTTTGTGTCATTATTTGTCCACACTTCGAATAACAGTACATTGTAGTGATTAGGTCATTATAACAAGAAATTTAATAATTTGAAAATTTTAGTAATTGAATTTTACTATTAAGCATAATCAGATACTGGATAAATCTCTCCTCCTTGGTTTTGGGATGTATGCTTGAATTTTCGAATCAGATGTTAGTCACGTCAGATGAAGTTTGTTCAAGTCCTTACCACAAGCTAGCCTGTTTGACAGTATTAAGTTCTTCTCCTTCTCTTCATAGCGCTAGTCTCCGAGTGCTGCCAAACGTGTCATTTTTAGACCTGAACCAAATTGACGTTGTCTTTATTTCATTCTCCTCCACAGAAAATCCAACGTTTGGGATGTACTCAGCACCCCAAAGCACATTTCAATCACCAAAGCAAAAAGGGCGCAGGTTGAGAGGGAGTTTACTCGCCCTGCTAAATCGTCTCCCACTGGGGCGTCTTCCAAAGGTAAAGTTGATCTACCGAAGCGACAAGTGACAGCTAAGAAGACAAGTGGACAACCCTTAACTCGAAGAAGTTAAAAGTGGACAACCTTTGATTTGATTGTATATAGGCGAACAACAGTTGACTCTTAATGTTGAAATTTAAAATAATGTAAAAATGGACAACCCTTAACTCGAAGAGGTTGAAAGTGGACAGCCCTTGATTTGATTGTATATATATGGACAACAGTTGACTCCATATTTTGAGATTTGAAATGGTGAAAAAAAAATGGACAACCTTTGAAATGTGCATAATTCTTGATTGGAAATGATGAAATCGTGGACTGATAACCTTTGACCCTAGTACATGACTCAATATGGATTGTGTAAAATATTTTTCTAGTATTTATCTTACCCATAGATAGTTTGTGATTGTAGTAAAAGTTACACATCAAACGTTATATTTCTTTAATTGCAAAGGAACTGGCAAATTATTTATATTATCAAACCTAAATTATGTATTCCCAATCCCCGGTGATTGCCACTTATATCTTGAAAGTTTTAAAACATAATTAAAAGCTTTGGGCTCATTAATCATTTCAATGAGACTGAATTTTCATGTGATCATGTTACGTCCCTTCGATGTTGACACAATCTTATTGTTTTATTACTTCCCTTCATGCCAATGAAGTTATTTCACGAGTTAATCTCTGACATTCGAGGTAGATTAAGGCCAATATGGCTGAATAAACCACTTAATGCTATCTGATAGAAGTTCTATTTTCATGACTAGAGCATATTTAAACATTGCTATGTTTGAACATTTTTATTGTTACAAATACCTGATGTTCATTGTATATGAATATGTGGTATTATTAAAATATAACTACTAATATTTAAATGTGTAATAATGGACCTCATTCACCAATCGTAAACAAACAACATTTACCCACGTGATTCTATATATCTTCTATACAAATTAAGATAATCTATAGTGGCTGTCACATGATGCATATTTTTCATTGTTTTATCAATATTATGACGTTGCTAAATGTGTTTATTTACGATTTGTGAATGAGGTCCATTCTAGAAAACCTTTTTATGTTATTGGTTCTAACATATTTTGTTTTCTTTATTGAGCGCGTGAACTACAAGAGTAAAAAAGAATATGATGGCATTAATCAGACTTTCTCTTTAATTAGCATATTTTGCATATTGCGCAGCAGTGAAAAACTTTGTGAACCTTCGCCAGAGGTGCCGGTTATCGGCTTCGCTTTATGATTAACATTTAAGACATCCCGGCAGCCTCACTGGTAACCAATGACTGCCACGCTTTCATCGCCGTGTTCATTCATTGAGTCCATAGTGTTTTCTAGTTACTGCAATATACGATCTATCCAGCTCCGTTCTCGGCCGTCCCTAGCTTGAGCTGAGCTAAACATGTTGTCCTTTTTATAATACCTCTATTCAAGTATTGGTCAGAACTTCATGGAGGAACCAGGGTGGGTGGAACCAGGGTGAAACCTGGACTGTGATTATGAGTGGATTTCTCCTGGAAATTTAACAATTGATTTATATCGCTGAGAAAAGAGAAATTTTCCATTGGTTTTTAATCTTACAAACATTATTTTTAAAAGAAAAAAACAATGGCTTTCTAAGTTGTCTTAATAAAGAAAAGTATTTTTTATGTTTTTCTTGTTAATTTTCATCTTAAAAGTTTGGGATTTTTTTTTCATGCCTCGTGTTCTCTATAGTTGTAAGGGTGATGCTCTCCAGAGCTTCGTGGTAGGCCGTAACTCACGTAGCACAGTAGACTTTAGTATAGCATTTAGCATAGTGTAGTATAGTAGGGCTGCAACGGATAGTAGGCTACTTGTTGATATTCGACCGGAGCAGGATATGGCCGGATATTCGTCCGGAGCCAGAGCGAATATCCGGTGCACTCCTAGTATCTATAATATCATTTTTTTTTAGATACAAATTATTCGAACTTATACTCCAGAAGTGCATTTAAATCTCACAGGATAAAAAGGCGCCATCCAATCGAAGCCAAAAAAAAAAAGGTTATTTATTAATTTTGTTTCAAAGGAGAATAGACCAAAACGCTTAATAAAAAGGTTAATTTAAGAATTTTTTTTTAAAGTTCTGAGATTATGTTAATGAACGATATTAAAATAAATGTGTTGCTGAAACCTTTTTGTTAAAGAATTATAATACATTAACTTGAATCTAGACGTATGCCAACTAAAATCAAGACACATGCCAACTAAAATCTAGATGTATGCCAACTAAAATCTAGATGTATGCCAACTAAAATCTAGATGTATGCCAACTAAAATCTAGATGTATGCCAACTAAAATCTAGACGTATGCCAGCTAAAATGTAGATCAAGCTTAATTATTAGATACTTGAAGAAACAATAGCAGAACTCTCATAAAGCAAGAATGAAACCATCTAAATCATACAAAAGACATTTTTTTTTACATTATATAATACCGTCCATTGTATACTTGTTAAATATTTCCACGGAAATTATTTCAGTGTCTTTCACAAATATATTCTTTTGTGATACACTGTATTTGTGGTATATATTTTTTCTTTTAGATTACCAATTAGTCATTATTATAATGACAAATTTGAATATTTATAATTTTGAATTGTAATCCTTATTTTTTTTCTACTCTTTTTATTATGGAAAGGTGAAATTCTACTGGGTTTTTGCTTTATTTTGTTATTTCAATTCCAGAGGTCTTGTAGTATACAACTTTGTATAATAATATCACAGACAATATATATGCCTATGATTCATGTTATGTATAAATTGTTACTTCATTATCTTTATATTGAAACTCTGAAACTGCTAGATAGCGCTAACCCTAACCCTTCCTTCTACACGCACAGTTCATGTATACATCATTTGATTTTTTTAAAAGTAGTACAGTTGTTTGCGTATAATAATAATAATAATAAGGCTTGCGTCTTGGAGTATTTACATTGGCTACGCAGCCCCAGCTGCGACCTGCATATTTTGCCACAACCATCGCAGACATAACCATGGTCCACCGGTGGTCGATTAAGATTTTCTTTTCACCTCTATGCCTGTTCTTGACAGTGGATTTCTTTTTTGGCCTCAAATGTGTATCCCGCGTGCTTTGTAGCTGATCTCCAGCTGTCTCGTTTCGAAGCCACCACCAGCCAGGTTCTCTCTTCCATGTGAGTTATAGCAAGTTGTCGCCGAATCGGATCTTTAAAGCGTTATCGTGGGGCACCTCCGTTACGTCGACCACCTTTCAGCTCACCATAAGAGATTGCTTTCGGCATTAATTCGTCCCACATACGGGATACTTGCCCTTCCCAGTGTAGCTGTCGGACTATAGGAGGTCCCTCTAGACTTTAAATTAAAGGTGTAAGTGTACATTAAAGGTGCCCCTTTCGTTGCGCTCTAAGGATCTTAATTGGAGAAGAACCCAGGGGCGTGTTGAAAATGTTGAATTTCAAAATCCCAGTTTTTATCGAGATTAATAAATAGTCGAAGGGAAGATACATTCCTTTAGAGAGGACATGCGCAGTTGTTAGAGTTTTATTGCCATGAGACTAAGTGTCAACTTGGGGAAATTCATCTTAGTTCATGTTGCCAACTCTTCAGTCTCAAAGTTATTCTCTTTATATTATTATAATTACCATTTTTGAACTTAACTTTTTTTATTTTTTTATTTTATTTCTTTATGAAATGAAAATAATGGGAAATAACTCGTGTATATCTTAACTGGAGGCGAGGTGGCTGAGTGTTAAAGCGCTTAGCTTCCGAACCCTAGGTCCTAGGTTCGAACTATCAATGAAGACTTTGGATTTTGAATTTTAAGATCTTTAGGGCGGCTGTGCTGGCCACATGATACCTTCATTAATCATGGGAAGCAGGTAACATTTAAAAGAGGAAATTTTAAAAATATGCTAATTAATACCACCGTAAGATAAAACAATAACTTTTTCAATACATAATATAACATGGGAAATGGTTTTAGGAATGTACACAGCTAGGTCAGGGGTCGGCAACCTTTAGAGTCGAAAGAGCCAAAAATTACAATTTACAAAATTTTTAAATTTTAAAGAGCCACAGCGTTTTTTTTCTTGCCAACAATACGTAGTACTCACATTACTAATTTTTTAATGAAAATTTTTTTTTTTTTTTCAAAAGACAAAATATATATGTATTCATATATAACTAGTGCTTTCACAGCAAAAGTAGATAAGATATATATATATGGCATTATTAGATCATTGTTTTGTTTATGTTGGTAGCAAATAGAGCAGTTAAACATGCATTAGTAACACTAACTTGTACTTCAATAACAAGCAATTAAGCAAACAAATTCAATGAATGGCTTTGGTTTTAGAAATTTTGTATACATTTGGCTCATAACTTGTTGTTTTTAGTTTCAAACACGACTCTAAATTTTCATTTGTTTGTTGGCTTCTTACTTTTAATAATATCATGCAAGAGAACGCTTGCTCGGACGAATATGTAGCTCCGAATATAGCACTCGAACTTCTTCACCTCAATGTTGCAAACTGGAAGATTATTCCTTGCGCCGAATCAACTCGCGGCATTTTTCTTGTTGCGTTACTTACATGCATTTCTGGACTTTCAACTCTTCCAACTTGCTTTTCAACTCTTTAAATTTTCAACCTCACAAAGTTTTACTTTCAATCAATGGCATTTCTAGAAATCCATTATCAATTTCAAATGGATCAATGTGGATTTCGATACTATATGTGTTGATTTACTAGTAATGCTAGAATGATTTTGTTAGTTTGTAATTCTTCATAACTGTCATAGAAAACTGTCAACAAATTCATATTTGAACTATTTATTTTTTGTAACTGTGCTGAAGTAATTCGTGTCAACAGTTGCACCGATATTATCGCGATAGTTCTTTAGACATTTAATAAAAAAGTAACTTACCGCTCTTCTGCAATAATATTTTTTTTTTTCAAAAGAAGCCTAATCTTCTACCCAAACATCGGCTGGGTTTCCATTTCTTTGTGGTTTAACATTCAGCTCATTTAATTTCGGTGTTATGTAAAGTTAAAAGTTTTGCAACCTTTTGTCGTTCTCTAATTCAGGGTGATAAATGTCTTTTTTCATTTAGGAATGTATTTAATTCACTCAAGCACAAACCAAAACGTTTCAACACCTTACCTTTGGAAAGCCATCACACACTTTATTTGTGAAGGAGATCGGAATACGGAGTTTCCATTTCGCTTAAGAATTCTTTAAACTGACGATGGTTAAGTGCTTTTGACAAGATGCTATTAACAATCTTGATTACCGAACTTATGACCTTAACTATTTCGGTCTGAATCGTTTGGTCAAAAAGCTCTTCTTGGTGAAACGTAAGAATTTTGCAATTTATTTTGCTTCGAAGAATTGTAGTTGCTCCTTTATTTTTTCCTGTCTGGCTCAATCAGTTGTTTTTTAAACGATTTTAATGTCTTCAAGGTATTTTTCCTCGGCATACGCTCTATCATCCCCTCTAGTTTGTCTCCAGAGCGGTAGCAATCCAAGTTCTTCTTTTGGAACTTGGGAAGACATACATGACAAAAAAGTCAACTTATCCGTGTCTTTTATGTTGCCAATTCAACTATAGCAAGTGACAAGACAGAAGAATATTGAATATCTTCCACCTGCAAATATGTTACATTTAAAGACATTTGAGCTATTTTATCTTATACTGTTTTAGCTTTGATTTTTTTTTCAATTTTTTTTTTCGAAATCATGAAAATGTTTTCCAGATGCACCTATAAAGCAATCTTTGACATACCATATGTAAATGGTTTGCCTTTTTGTGCAATTTCTAGTGGTACGTACTGGTACCCAACCCAGATCAGCATTACTTATAGATTGTTTCTAACTTTGAGAAGATAATTCGCTTCTAACTCATTTACCTGAAACAATAAACTATACGTCACAGCCAAAAGCGAATTAAAGCGTACATAGAAGCATCGGACGACGGCGTCATTCAAGAGCTTCCGACGGAATGATTACAGTGACGACGCGTGTAATGGGGGTGGGGGTGTGGTGAAAAGCGAGTACAAGTGGCTGAAGATAGAATCAGTGCCTAATCCTCGTTAAACGATTCAGAACTTTTTGAAAAAAAAAATTTCGATAAAATAAATAATATTTACGTATGGAACGAAAGAGCCGCAGCTTCACATCCAAAGAGCCGCATGTGGCTCTCGAGCCGCAGGTTGCCGACCCCGGAGCTAGGTTACTGCATTATAAGTTATATTATAAGTTGTGGGACTAAAAATGACCCAAACAGAATTTAAAAGATTTTCTTTTTTTAAATGTTCATTCACTAACGATGTCAAATTGTGTTTAGTTTAGTATGATAATAATCATTATATATGGACAATAAACACAAAAATAATCTTGTTAAAAATTGTATTCTGTTGGTTAATGTGAAAAAAAAAATGCCAGACAAACAAAATGCTAAATAGTTTTAGATTGAAATGATAACGATTGTTAATTGACTTTTAGTTCATCATCAGAGGCGTATATAGATTTGTTGTACCAGAATGAAGTTTATCTTTTTTGTTTTTTTAAATATGTTTACAGTAATCATAAATACATTTGTTAAAAAATGTTAAAGATATATATTTCAGTGTAGACCAGTAAAGACATTGAATCAAACAGTTTACAGCAGTGATGCCCAAAGTACGGCCCACCGAAATGTCGGTACAATGTGTAGAAAATCCCCCCAATTTCCAAAAAAAATTGTACAAATGTATCTTTACTTACGTTAGGGGCTTAGGGCCCTCGATTTTTCTCCTGGTGATAAGTTCCATCACATTTAACATTTGTGCGTTTATGAAATAGGTATCTGAGTGTAGAATGTACGTTTTCTACCAGGAAAAGTGACACGGTTCTTTTCTTTTTTGTGGAACATGATAATAAGCCAACATATTTTTTTTATAGAGAAGGTGTGGCTATTTAAAATAAAACAACAACATATAAACGACATTATGAAACAAATATGACGGCATTCTTGGCTTGAGCCGCGAATAAAAGATTGTTAAACTAAGCCTAGAAATTGGAGGATTGATGGGAATATTTACCAAAAAGAGAGACAGGAAAATGACTCGGTTGTAAAGCTAGCTACAATGTTGCTCTAAGTAGAGGAATGAAGCCCAATCTTGCTGATATTTTAAGTAGAGAAATAAAGCCATCTTCTGACGCGGGGAAAAAAAGATACATTTCAAATATCCCATTAATTAATGAAGCACAGGATCTACGGGTTTCAAGTTAATATCGTTTTTTTAGGCCGACTTTTTTTTTTCATGTGGCCCGCGACACGATTGTCGGAAATAAAAATGGCCCGCGGGTCGAATTAGATTGGGCATCACTGGTTTACAGCAACAATGTTGGTACCTTACATAAAGAAATATGTATGTATGAGGTCATTTATAGTACCGCATATTGCTAGGAGTGGTTCTATCAACCCCTCTATATGGATATGAGACATGGGTATTACACAGAAAGCAACTAAGAACGCTTTCACCAATTATGCTTGCGCTCCATCATGGACATACGGTGGCAAGACCGCACTACAAACAGCGATGTCCTTGAGAACGCCGGTATGGAAAGTATAGAGGGACCTCTTATGATCTGACAGTTGCGCTTTTGGGCAGAGCACGTATCCCGCATGGGGGTCGAACATATGCCATATGCCAAAAGCAATCCATTTTGGTGTGCTGAAAGGTGGCCGACAAAACAGAGGTGCCCCACTGAAACGATTTAAAAACCATCCAACTTACTTGAACTGACATAGAAGAGAGAACCTGGTTGCAGGGGACTTCAGAACGAGACAGCTGGAAGTCACTTACAAGTGCCGCGGGATAAACATTTGAGGCCAAAAGAAAATCCGCTGCCGAGGACAGGCGCAGACGGCGAAAAGAGAATCTGAATCGACCAATGGCGGACAATAGTTATACATGCGATGCATGTGGCAAAATTTGTAGGTCGCAGATGGGGCTGCGTAGTCACTTGAAATACTCGATTCCTCATTAATCTTCAGACTCGAAGACAAGCCTTTTTATTAGAATACCATAACATGAGAAGTGACTTATGCGGAAATTTTTCCGCACACAAATACTTTTTTGGTTCGGTCATCTTGACTTTTTAGTTTTACGAAACGGAAACTGTTTGAAATAAAGGACACAATAAATGTGGGTCAACTGTCGGTTTATTTTTTTATTTTTTTTTTGCTGTTTTTACTTTATCTTTAAAGACAACAAAATCTGCTCTCTTTTTTTTCATTAAAACTTAGTTTTTGAATCAAGCTGACAATAGCGCCTAAAGTCTAATAACGAAGTCGTATTTGTCATAATCTGGTTGTGAAAGACCCGCTATTTTCTTCTTTTGAAAAGTTTAACTATAAACTCTTGATAGATAATAAACAATTGTGTGTTACATTCAACATCAACAAATCGTAGTATTAACATTTACAAACGCGTAAGCGAAAAAAGATTGAATCATTGCACTTACGAAATTAAAAAAAAAAAGGGAAATAAAAATCCTAGCATTTAATATCTGTAGGGAAGTACTCAAAACAATCTAGCCCTCGACACTCAAATCAGACTGATGCGCTCCCTGGTCACGGTCACATTTTATATGCTTGCAAGTCTTGGACGCTGACAGCAGATCTCGAGAAGAGGATCCTAGCAATGGAACTAAGATGCTACAGAAAGATCCTAGCAATGGAACTAAGATGCTACAGAAAGATCCTAGCAATGGAACTAAGATGCTACAGAAAGATCCTAGCAATGGAACTAAGATGCTACAGAAAGATCCTAGCAATGGAACTAAGATGCTACAGAAAGATCCTAGGTGTCACGTGCAAAGACCACATCACAAATGAAGAGACGAGAGACAGGATTAATACAGCAAATGGACCCCACGATGGCCTGCTAACCGTCAAAAAAACGTAAACTCAGACTCTATGGCCCTCAGTTCTCGCAAAGACCTTCCTTCCTTCAGGAAATATTACCAGGAAGAAGAAGAAGAGACAGACAGAGAAAGCGATGGGAAGACAACATCAAAGAATAGACAGGCCTGTCAGTGAATGAAATTCTATTAAAGGTAAATGACAGAGAGGAACAGAGAAAGACGGTTGACTGGCCAACAGACTAAGAGATAGATGACAGGTTAAGGGAAAGGTGAGTATTTCGTGTTACTAGCTTGCCAGTTGTACCACGGTTACATCCATTACACGTGAAGATCCCCTGTTTTTGATACACAGTGAAGACCTCACAAGGATCCTATTTATCTCTTAACTCATAATTCTCCAAACTCTGTCATAACAGGGTCTCAAATTGTCTGTAAGACCGAACAGAATTAGTTGTTGACATCTTGTATCTACCAATTTAACCTTTAAATAATATACATAAGTTTTTAATCTATGATTTCTTGAAGAGTTTTATTGTCTCCTGTCTGAATCGCAGGTCACACAGGCTATAAATAACAGCATTGGACGCGCTATTCACAAGGTAGGATCGATAGAAGAGGTGAAACAAGGCCAAGCCTGTTCCTTCCAACTCCTGGTACATCTCAGGGGCGATGTTCTTAAAAGCCTGCAGGCAGGTAAATGGCAGATAGCTGAGGATGAACACCACGCTGATGATCAGGAGCATGCACGAGGTGCGCCCGAAATTTCGTTGACGCTTTCTCCGAACCGAGCGGGAGGAGAATCTTTCCGAGGCTCGGCCATGAACGCGTTTAGGCTTGACCAAGAATCTCCTGTTACTTAAACTTATGCGTTGAATTTGGAAGCTGACATCCAAGTTATTTAGGGCGTGGATATCTGACATTGAGTTTTCGCGGGAAACGCTTGTGTTTAACTTCTGGCTTGGTTTGAGGGACACTAAGGTCGAGTTGGCAGAGGAGGTTTCTCGTCTGAAGTGACACCTTGAGGTTTCAAGTGTGTTTTCCTTACGATAAGTGGTTTCAGAATAGCGTCTCCGGATGTTAATAAGTAAATTTGTGAATACATCACTAGCCTTGCGGGTTTTCTCAGCGCTTCGGTTGTGAGCCTCGGTTTCGATGCCTTGCGTGGAGTCGCTAGCAAGGTCGATGTGTAAAGTGGCGCAGGAAGTGCTCTGATCGACTGTTTCCGGTGTGTAAAGGTTACTGGTGTCTTCTCTCTGACACAGTTCGCGGTTCAGCGCCTGGAGTGACCTTGAAAGCCGCTTGTTTCTACGGCGATTGGAGGAAGACACTGAGCAAGAACCTTCAGCTGACAGCTTTCTCAGAAGATTGGAATCGCTGGCACTTCTGCTCATGTTTCTAGTCATGGATGTCCGGTGCCTCCACGCCTTGGACCAGATCATACCGTACAGCACAACTATCATGCCGCTGCCTAGTGCGTAGACCGCCACGAAGAAGATCGAGTTGACTATGGGCCATATAGTGCCAGCATAGGCGTCATCCACGTCGCAAGAGTACCCCATCACGCCAGAGACAGAGGTGTTTCTGGTGCGTCTGCCGTGAAGGAGAGCGAATGGAAAAGAGGAGGTAAGGGAGACAAACACAATAAAGGTTGTGCCGATGTAAACCTGAGTTATCGTTACTTGTTTTCTTAGAGGCTGACATATTCTTTTATACCTGGAACAAAACAAAAGTAAAAAATTAATAATAAATTCATCAATATCTGAATATACTGGTTGAACAATGAGACAGAATTACAGTTTACAGAATGACAAATTAAAATGTCCTATTAGCTTATGCATATCATAGTCTATTCAAGAACTGTTGATCAAAGCCCTTTACAAACTTTTAAAAATAGGAGCAAGAAATTTCAAGATTCCACAATACTTGTATGCATTAGATTTCACAAAGGAATAAGATATTCTCCAAAGGCGTAAAATTCTAGAGTATTGCTAATGAAGACCCAACATGATTGTTTTTTACATAGCCAAAATAGCGTTGTCTGCCTTGCAGTCGAAATAAAGTATGGTGTTACGTTTTGGTCATTTCCACACACACACACACACACAACTACAGATCACGTGACACAAAGTTTTACCTCGTGACACCGATGGCTACCAGTGTGATTGCAGACGCCAATGTAGTTGTGACATTAAATAATTTCCGAGCCTTACAGAGGGCGGCAAACTCAAAGTCCCACTGGTGGAACATATCGTATATCTCCCCTGCAACATAATATAGTTTAGCAGACGACGTATCATCTACCATAAATAAGTCATACATTTAACAAGCGGTATATAAATAATACGTTTAGCAAACAATGTATACATTTAACAGATAACAATATACACCAATATACGGGATACGCTACATAAATGTTAAGTTTAGCAGACGATAGACCGTTTGGAGTACTATAAACTAAACCATACGTTTAGCAGACGATATATAGGCTAAAAAAAATGTTTAGCAGACGATATGCAGGCTTAATCATACGTTTAGCAGACAACATATAAAATCAAATGGATAACTGCAACTATATACATTGGGTGTATAATATGAGTATATATTTCAATAATAATTCCAACAGACAAAAGGAAAATACAAATACACTCTCAAAAGAAAGATACATGAGCCTATATTAAGAAAGATTAATAGATACTTTACTATTATAAAGAAATAATAACATGTACGTACAATGTTTAATTTTTATACATACATACATAAATACAACAAAGTGATGTATTTCAAAATTCCATTAAAACGAACAATTATATAGAAAAAGTTTTCTGATGCCTTATTACCTCCCTTCCCCCACCCCTTTGATAATGCCCGTAGCCTACCATGATAATGCCCGTAGCCTATCATGATAATGCCCTTAACCTATCATGATAATGCCCAATAGCCAATCATGATAAGCCCTAGCCTACCATGATAAAGCCCCTAGCCAATCATGATAATGCCCCTAGCCTATCCTGATAAGGGCCCTAGCCTATCATAATAATGCCCTTAGCCTACCATGATAATGCCCCTAGCCTACCATGATAATGCCCCTAGCCAACCATGATCATACCTACAAGTTGATGATATTTATAGAAAGTTTGATGACGTCTGCAATTTTTCTTTTAATCCACAAGCGAATATGCACTACCCCAGGGGTTAAGCTCTGTGGCTATTCCTCTTACCAAGGAGGCAAAAACTCTACTCACCAGGTATGACTACTGTGTTTGTGAGAAAATCATACACAGCTATCTCCATGATAAGTACGCCCATGGCGGTCCGGGAAAACTTTCTCCAGTACACAAAGAGCACTAGGGAATTCCCGATTATCCCAACAACAGAGAGCAATGCCAGGCAGACCATGGCCGGAATGAAGGTCAGCGTAGACTGGTTCTGGAGCAACGTCAGGATGGTCAAGTTTTCACTCATATTATTGGAGACGTTGACCAAAGCCTGCATAGAGCTCAATACAGAGTGATGCTGAAACTGTAGCACGGTCGAATGGTCAGACATATTGTAGGAGGAGTTCATGTTTTTCTGCTGGACTCTTATAGTCTCAGTCAGCCTGTTTTACTTTTGTTTAATTAATTGTATTCTGAAAAGAAAAAGAGTACTACTTTATCTTTTCTATTGCGATTTTCACCACAAACGTAACACAATGTCAAGGACGCTAAACTAAATTTCCATGTTGCCAACTAAATGAAACAACAAATTAAGGTTCAAACGAAGAGCTTAGAAAGTTCGACTCAGCAGTGCTGTAAGTAAAAAAAAAATAAATAATGATCATATAATTTAAAGACAACATAGTTTATCAGCCCTTCCGTTGTTATGTGAACCAGACACATTAAAAAGCTAGTTATTTATTGTTCTTCAAACATATCTGAAATTCTCTAGTAGTTCGCCATGTTAATAATAATTGATCTGAAAGTTGTGTAGTGTAGAAACTAATTAAGCTTTTTATGTAATAAAGTTCCCATTTCTGACCATGCTACCTATGGGGCAGATAATGTGAAGGTCATTTTTTTCTGTGGCCCACGGCTAACGAGAATGGCATGTGGCTAGCACAACGGCCAAACGCCTTTGTTTTCCCCCAACTAATCTCAGGTACCCCTGGGTAGAGCTGGGTGGACTCAAAGACGCCCTAAGGATCCCTAAATTTTAAATCCCAGATTTCTCCAGGAGTCGAACCCGCAACCCCTCGGTTCGGAAGCCAGCACTTTACCACTCAGTCACCTAACCTTTTATAGTTGAAAAATAAAACGTTTATACATAGAAGCTTTAACGATTACACTATTATGTCTAAACTATTCTATGTCAATCTTTTCATCTCTCTTACACTATCTGTTTTCACTAACCCCATTCTAAAAACACGCTAAAAATACTTTAAAAAAAAAAGGTCATCTATGGGAAGAATAGGCCCATAATACACTGGCTAGACCCATAATACACTGGTTAGACCCATAATACATCGATTAGGCCAATGATAGATAGACTATGCCTATCATGGGCGTAGCCAGGAGGGGGGGTTGGGTTCAAACCCCCCCCCCGAAATGAAATCCCCCGAGGGGGGGGGGAGACGGACTTTAGTGACTGATTTTTTGCTTTGATTTTCTTTATTTTAGGTAAGATTTTAATACTAAACCATCACTTGCCCCAGCGCAGCCAAAGGGGTTTTGAGTTTAAAACCTCTACCTTTGCGGGGGGGGGGGGAACGGACTTAAGTGACATGTTTTTTTGCTTTGATTTTGTTAATTTTAGGTGAGATTTTAATACTAAACCATCACTTGCCCCTGCACAGCTAATGGGGTTTTGAGTTTAAAACCACTACCAGGGGGTTTAGAGTTTAAAACCCCTACCAGGGGGTTTTGAGATTAAAACCCCTAACTGGGGGTTTTGAGTTTAAAACCCCCTACCAGTGGTTTTAAGTTTGAAACCCCCCTACCAGGGGTTTTTGCAGTTAAATCCCCCTCTTCTATAAAACAAAACACACAAAAAATGCAAACGATAATCCCCTAATTCCAAGTGCATAGTTAAGGAAGATTTTACGAAAATTTACGATAGACCCCCTCTTCAATATGAAAAAAAAAAGCAAATTATGCACTCAAAATGTTATGAGCGTAGCTAAATAGGTTTTGACTCAGTTTTAAGTTTAAACTCCCCTCCAGTGGAGTTTGAAGCTAAAAAATACATCTTCAATAAAAAAAAAAAAACAAATTACACCTCTAAAATCTAAGAGCGTAGCCATATGGGTTTTGAGTTTAAACCCCCCGCCAGCGGGGTTTAAAGTTAAAAAATACATCATCATGTAAAAAAAAAAAAGCAAATTACGCACTCAAAATGCTATGAGCGTTGCCGAAAGGGGTTTTGAGTTCATATCCCCCTTCACAAGGGTTTGATGCTAAAAAATACCTCTTCAATATAAAAAAAAGCAAATTACACACTAAAATTATTTGAGCGTAGCCAAGCGAATTGGGGGTTTTGAGTTTAAACTCCTTTCCTCCAGATGGTTTTGAGTTTAAAATCCCTCTACATAGCGTTTTGAGGTGGAAAACCTCTTCAATATTACTCTAAAGCAAACTACAGTTACCAAATTCTATGATCGTAGCTAAATTGGGGTTTTGAATTTAAAAAACAACAACAAAGTCCTGAGATTTTTAATTTAAATCCTCTAACAGATGATTTTGAAGATAGAATTTCACTTTTCGATATAAAATCTAAAGCAAACTACAGTCATCCAATTCCAAGAGCGTATCCAAGAGAGGTTACATTTCTACCAGTGGCGGGGCTCCATTAATAAAATGCAGTGAATAGTCATCAGCCGAAATTGAAAAACACTAAATGTGGCTCAACAAAGATGGCTAAGACAGATTTAAGGAGTTAGTTATTGAGATCGGGTCTAAATCAAGGAAATCTTATGCCGAACTGGGAGTCAACCCCTTAGTAAAATTGTGACAGAGCGTCGCATGAGGTTTGCGGGACATGTTCTCCGACAAAATAAATTACGCATAATAAGAGTTGCGATGACATCCTAGTACAACTTGGCGCCACACATTCATGGAGGTCCTCGGAGCAGGTGGGAAGAGGCTTCAGAAATTACCAGTGACAGATTTTTGTGGAAACAGCTTGACGGCAAATGCGCCGAACGGCGCGGCAGGGTCTTAGTCAGTAAAAATAGCACATAAATTTTTGAAATAAGACTTTTTAATAGCAGGAAAATGCACTGTAGATACCTCAGAATATGCATTTTGTTGACATTCTATGCCAGAAATAGTGCTTGGCGGCAGAGCTCCCCCAGAGCCCCTTGCTGGCAATGGCGGGGAGTCAACAATTTTTTCACTAACTCCAGGAAGAACCTATTCTAGGGTACAATAAACGTGTTCCTAAAGAATGAAGGGTCAGAATGTAATAAAGATTATGAACACACACACACATACATATATACAAATATTTTTTTTCGCGAGGGGGGGGGGAGAAAAAAATCCCCCCCCTAAACCCCCCCCCCCCGAAAAAAAAATCCTGGCTACGCCCATGATGCCTATAATACAATGACTAGGCCCATAATACATAGACTAGGCTTATAATACATTGACCAAGCCCATAATACATAGGCCTATAATACATTGAATAGTTCTATAATAGGATATACCTAAAGAGTGGTCCATATGCTGGGACAAAAATGCACACATGCTCCTTCTTCCCCAGTGATATTAGAGCATGGAAAACCAGTGACTTAGCAGAATTTAGGTTATTGGTTAATATGCATGAGTAGATTTGACAATGAACACGCGTAGGACGTAATCATCTTCTTTGTTGAAGTAACGTCTGTATTTAATAAGATAAGAAGACTAGACCTATAGAACACTTATTAGACATATAATACATGAACTAGACCTTAAATAAGGTCTGACTAGGATTCATGTTCCAAGAGTATACTAGATTAACTAGGCCTATAATAGGATATGCCTAAAATAAATAGATAATGATTGTAGTACATTGACTAGGCCTATAATAGGATATGCCTAAAATAAATAGATAATGATTGTAGTACATTAACTAGGCCTATAATAGGATATGCCTAAAATAAATAGATAATGATTGTAGTACATTGACTAGGCCTATAATAGGATATGCCTAAAATAAATTGATAGTGATTGTAGTACATTGACTAGGACTTTAGTACATTGACAAGTTCTATATATGGTTTTAGTTTTCTACAGTCTACATAATATTTAAATTAGCATTTTACAGATATGTAAAATGAAGTTAACAAAGCCAATAATAGCCAGTAAACTTACGGTAGTCCAGATTTCCTGTCACACAAGTAGAAGTGTATGTTCATTGTACTCTATATTATCGAATTAAAATTGGTGATTAATTATTTTTTCAAGAAACTGAATTGTTTTACAAATCAAAACTTAAAAAAAAAAAGGTGGAATTTGGGAGATGGAAACTAAGTTTTGAAACGTTTCGTCTCAGTGGTTCTCAAAGTAGAAGTATTAAAGCGTCATAACTTTTGCACGGGGCGTATTTTATTAGTTATAATTTTATATAGATCCTCTTCTGAAACACGGTTCAATTGTTTTGTTCAGCGCTAGATCATGCTTTTTTTTCTATTATTTAGACCAGTTGGGAAAATTGGGGGAGGGGTGAAGAAAGAAAGGGTTATACGGGTGAATGTTACCGTAATTGGTTTTTAAAAGCATTTACAAAAAAAAAATGGAGGGGGAAACGACCTGAATTTGAACTCGTGGCTCACGTCTCCTTGGGCCGACGTACTAACCTTTCTGCTAGAGAGGTACTTATATCAAGAGAAGATTGTATATGTATATATTTATGTTTTAGTGCGGCGACCTATAAATGAGACTAGCTCAGCTTATACCACCACTTAAGTCAAGTAAAGCTTCTTGCCATTGTTCGAGAAATCAAACAAAATAATTAATTGCCAATAGTTAATGAATAAATTGGTAATATTTATTTTTATTGATTCTTGTGTTGTCAGGTAAAAGAAATAATTGGCCGAAATTTCAACTTGATCCGAGATAGGGTGTGGAAGAAATAATGTGTACAAACTTTGTACCAGACAGACAGAGTGAGTTGATATAAATTTGGTAAAAAGTGGGTCGTGGCTCTCTGGAGCCTAGACATAGAGGACAGTCAGAAATAGGGACTGGGGACTGGTAGAAGAGTTAAGGGAACCTCTGTTTAGCAAAAATTGATATTCTATATTCAATATCTTTCAGTTAGAATCATTAGTACACAAGTGTTTCCAGATTGACTACGTCTGACTCATATGTCAAGTAAAGAGTCGACACATTAATTTTTTAGCTAATTGTCACACGCGACTTTTTTTTTTATATTTACATGGTTGTGCCATCTTCAACTACTTGTACTAAGTATAAAAACAAAAGTGTTTTTTTTTTACAAAGTTGAAGTGTTTAAAAGTCTTTTTTTAAATTTCCAATCAGCACTAAAATCAGACTGGTCATGGCCTATTCCTATATGCTTGCAAATTATTGACACTGACTGCAGAATTATAGAGCAGGGTCCTAGTAATAAAGGAATTAAGATGCTACAGAAAGACCATAATATCACATGCAAAAACCTTATCGAAAACAAAGAGATTAGATACAGGATTAATTCAGGAAACGGACACATTCCCACATTGTTCACACATCCACACATTGCTCACACATTGTTCACACATCCCCACATTGTTCACAAATCAATACATTATACACAAATCCCAACATTGTTCACCCATCCCCACATCGTTCACACTTCCACTCTTTGTTCTCCCATCCCCACATTGTTCACCCATCCCCACATTGTTCTCCCATCCCCACATTGTTCACACATCCCCACATTGTTTACACATCCACACATTGTTTTCACATCCCCACATTGTTTACACATCCACACATTGTTTACACATCCACACATTGTTCACACATCCACACATTGTTCACACACATCTATTATCCACCAAGTTTTCTCTAGCTACATCACCTTTACTTCGCCCTGACCAGTGTGGTCAAAGTGGTCAGTATGAACAGATTTTATGCGATACTGTGGGAAAACATTTTGAGGGGCCGAATCGCATTGTATTACCAGCTGGACATGAATACTGTGAATCTTATCCTCTTTGAATTTTCCATTCTAATCCACCTTAAGCAGAAAACTTTTGTAGACACTGCACCCGCCCTTATTAAACCGTAAACCACATCCTCTTTGAATGCCCCTTCCTAATCCACCTTAGGCAGAAAACTTTTGTAGACACTACACCCGCCCTTATTAAACCGTAAACAACATCCTCTTTGAATGCCCCTTCCTAATCCACCTTAGGCAGAAAACTTTTGTAGACACTGCACCCGCCCTTATTAAACCGTAAACCACATCCTCTTTGAATGCCCCTTCCTAATCCACCTTAGGCAGAAAACTTTTGTAGACACTGCACCCGCCTTATTAAACCGTAAACCACACCCTCTTTGAATGCCCCTTCCTAATCCACCTTAGGCAGAAAACTTTTGTAGACACTGCACCCGCCCTTATTAAACCTTAAACCACATCCTCTTTGAATGCCCCTTCCTAATCCACCTTAGGCAGAAAACTTTTGTAGACACTGCACCCGCCTTATTAAACCGTAAACCACATCCTCTTTTAATGCCCCTTCCAAATCCACTTTAGGCAGAAAACTTTTGTAGACACTGCACCCGCCCTTATTAAACCGTAAACCACATCCTCTTTGAATGCCCCTTCCTAATCCACCTTAGGCAGACCCTTTTACCACTACAGCCCAACATCACCAACATCAATCTGTATGGCAGTGATGAACAACAACAAGACCAGCAGGCTATTTTTCCTTGGCATAGCCTGCAAAAGAGCTGACAGCTAATTAAAAAAAAATCTGGCTAGAAGAAAAAGAACATACAGGAAATGACTAGCTCTCTGTTGGCCTTGTATCACTGTGTTAGGAGCATAGACATACATAAATTTAGACTGGCCCGATAAAAGAGTTTTATGAAACGAACATTCGTTATACAGCAGTGTAGTTTTGTTTAATCTCTAAGATTGAAGATCATGCAACTTTTCAGAATTCGGAAATCCGACAACAATAGATATACATGCTTTCAAGTTACATGACGTTATTTCCTTTTTCCAGTCTATATTTATGCTATGTCTATGTCTATGGTTATGAGATAATAGTACTGCAAATCTGCAACGTCAATAATTTGTTTCAAATCTTTTGCACGTTTGTTTCTCCCACTGCGCACCCCCCCCTTCGCATCAAGTTTAAACTTTGCACATTTGTTCAATGTTATGACAATACATGAATTTAAAAAATTAGTTAATAAGTCGTAATGAGTTAAATTTGTTTAATATTGAATATGTACCGAGTTAATTAATTGGCTATAAGCCTTGAAATAGTGAGAGATATGGCAACGATTGAACGGTGCTCTCCCCCGAAAAGCACACCTCGAAAAAACAGCACACAATGGACCTCATTCACCAATCGTAAACAAACAACATTTAGCCATGTGGTGCTCTATCTTTTCTATATAATTTACGATCTCATGTTTAATTCATGATGGTTGTCACGTGACAGTTTTTTTTTTCGCTGCTTTATCACTAAGACCGCGTGACTAAATATTGTTTGTTTACGATTGGTGAATGAGGTTCATTATCAAATAAAGTTGAATTCATATTATTGTTAGCATTTTTCAAAAGTATACTTAACATTTAACTTGTTATAATTCGTCAACCGAAAGTAAATCATATCAAATTCAATCCTGTTTGTAGGCCTATCACAGCAGAGATGGTCATTTGTATAACTTTCTTTTATGAACAGGAATTCTTCATCTTTGTCGTTTTGATTGTTTTGTTGAAGCGTTCAGATGACTCGACCAATATATGAGGTGAACTGTGCAGTGGTTTCCAAATCAGGGAGCTCCCCATACAGTTTTCTTTCTATTGGGGTGTTTTGGGGGCTAGTGTCTTGTTCGGGCATCTTGGTGAAGAATGCAGTTTTGAAGGACATAGTCAGCATTCTCTGGTGACACTCCACATAAACAGATGTAAGTTGAGCACGGAGTAGTGACGTGCATTTTATCAATTAGGTCATTTGTCTACACATGGTGCGGGTGAATTACTTTTGTATGGCAGTGCTGAACAAACACAAACAACAAACAAGCTCGCTATTTTCTTTTGACAGTCTGCCAAAAAAATCTGGCTAGAAGAAGAAGAAGAATATGACCCGCTGACTTTATGCTATATATCATTGTGTTATGAGATAATTCTACTGCAGTGTTAATATTTTGTTAGATTTTTACCAAATTTCTATCAACTATGTTCGACTGTCTGCTTTGTCAAAATGTTTTACAGAGTTGTTTTTTTCCCTCCCACTGCCAACTCTCGCACCGAGATTAAGCCAAGCATATGAATAGCAGATCCTGACCAATCGACACAAAACACTTTTATTTTTTTATATTGTTTTGTTATTTACATTCTACTTCCAACTTTTTCAAGTCTGCAACGTTCGTTATAATCTAGAATTACTCCTATTTGCTTGCAAACTCTTCGTGGGTTCAAAAAATAAAAAAAAATAAAAAACTATGACAACAGGGAACTGGACGACATTTCAAAAATGTCCTAAAAACTTTTACTGTTTATTTTTTTTTTGGGGGGGGGGGGGATAAATAAATATTGTAAGAAACGATAATCATTTTTTTTTTAAAATTAACCAATTAGTCAATTAAAAATTGGGACCTTATTATTCTCTTTTATATAGAACAAGGGAAATAACTTCTACACTATTCAGAGATATAGTTGTGAGTGCGGAGCTCTTCCCTATAGAAAAGTTGTTTTTTTAAATACATATTTTGCTTATTTAAAAACGTTTACTTTTAAATGTTACATGCTTCTAAAATGTCTAATTTATAGACACTGCAAGCTCGTCTTCATCGTGTATACTGTTATCTTAAATGTTTAAACTCGTTTTTTAGTTTAAAAATCCCAATAATATATAGTCCGTTTTTTTAGTTTAGCGAAATCAATCACACCGGACCATACACAGATCTATGTCGTGGCAAAGAGCTATTGGTCTCGACTGACCACTCGTGACAGGTCTGCAGTCAGGCGCACTATACCGATTGGTCTCGACTGACCACTCGTGACAGGTCTGCAGTCAGGCGCACTATACCGATTGGTCTCGACTGACCACTCGTGACAGGTCTGCAGTCAGGCGCACTATACCGATTGGTCTCGACTGACCACTCGTCAAAGGTCTGCAGTCAGGCGCACTATACCGATTGGTCTCGACTAACCACTCGTGACAGGTCTGCAGTTTGGCGCAATATACCGATTGGTCTCGACTGACCACTCGTCAAAGGTCTGCAGTCAGGCGCACTATACCGATTGGTCTCGACTGACCACTCGTGACAGGTATGCAGTCAGGCGCACTATACCGATTGGTCTCGACTGACCACTCGTGACAGGTATGCAGTCAGGCGCACTATACCGATTAGTCTCGACTAACCACTCGTGACAGGTCTGCAGTCAGGCGCACTATACCGATTGGTCTCGACTTACTCCTCGTCAAAGGTCTGCAGTCAGGCGCACTATACCGATTGGTCTCAACTGACCACTCGTCACAGGTCTGCAGTCAGGCGCACTATACCGATTGGTCTCGACTTACCCCTCGTCAAAGGTCTGCAGTCAGGCGCACTATACCGATTGGTCTCGACTGACCACTCGTGACAGGTCTGCAGTCAGGTGCATTATACCGATTGGCCTCGACTGACCACTTGTCACAGGTCTGCAGTCAGAACACTATACCGATTGGTCTCGACTGACCACTCGTGACAGGTCTGCAGTTTGGCGCAATATACCGATTGGTCTCGACTTACCCCTCGTCAAAGGTCTGCAGTCAGGCGCACTATACCGATTGGTCTCAACTGAACACTCGTCACAGGTCTGCAGTCAGAACACTATACCGATTGGTCTTGACTTACTCCTTGTCAAAGGTCTGCAGTCAGGCGCACTATACCGATTGGTCTCAACTGAACACTCGTCACAGGTCTGCAGTCAGAACACTATACCGATTGGTCTCGACTTACCCCTTGTCAAAGGTCTGCAGTCAGCCGCACTATACCGATTTGCCTCGACTGACCACTTGTCACAGGTCTGCAGTCAGAACACTATACCGATTGGTCTCGACTTACCCCCCGTCAAAGGTCTGCAGTCAGGCGCACTATACCGATTGGCCTCAACTGACCACTCGTAACAGGTCTGCAGTCAGGCGCACTATACCGATTGGTCTCGACTGACCACTCGTGACAGGTCTGCAGTTTGGCGCAATATACCGATTGGTCTCGACTTACCCCTCGTCAAAGGTCTGCAGTCAGGTGCACTATACCGATTGGTCTCGACTGACCACTCGTGACAGGTCTGCAGTTTGGCGCAATATACCGTTTGGCCTCGACTGACCACTCGTGACAGGTCTGCAGTTTGGCGCAATATACCGATTGGCCTCGACTGACCACTCGTCAAAGGTCTGCAGTCAGGCGCACTATACCGATTGGTCTCGACTGACCACTCGTGACAGGTCTGCAGTCAGGCGCACTATACCGATTGGCCTCGACTGACCACTTGTCACAGGTCTGCAGTCAGAACACTATACCGATTGGTGTCGACTGACCACTCGTGACAGGTCTGCAGTTTGGCGCAATATACCGATTGGTCTCGACTGACCACTCGTGACAGGTCTGCAGTCAGAACACTATAACGATTGGTCTCGACTTACCCCTCGTCAAAGGTTTGCAGTTAGGCGCACTATACCGATTGGTCTCAACTGAACACTCGTCACAGGTCTGCAGTCAGAACACTATACCGATTGGTCTCGACTTACCCCTTGTCAAAGGTCTGCAGTCAGGCGCACTATACCGATTGGCTTCGACTGACCACTTGTCACAGGTCTGCAGTCAGAACACTATACCGATTGGTCTCGACTTACCCCCCGTCAAAGGTCTGCAGTCAGGCGCACTATACCGATTGGCCTCAACTGACCACTCGTAACAGGTCTGCAGTCAGGCGCACTATACCGATTGGTCTCGACTGACCACTCGTGACAGGTCTGCAGTTTGGCGCAATATACCGATTGGTTTCGACTTACCCCTCGTCAAAGGTCTGCAGTCAGGTGCACTATACCGATTGGTCTCGACTGACCACTCGTGACAGGTCTGCAGTTTGGCGCAATATACCGATTGGCCTCGACTGATCACTCGTGACAGGTTTGCAGTTTGGCGCAATATACCGATTGGCCTCGACTGACCACTCGTGACAGGTCTGCAGTTTGGCGCAATTTACCGATTGGTCTCGACTGACCACTCGTCACAGGTCTGCAGTCAGGCGCAATATACCTATTGGCCTCGACTGACCACTCGTGACAGGTCTGCAGTTTGGCGCAATATACCGATTGGTCTCGACTTACCCCTCGTCAAAGGTCTGCAGTCAGGCGCAATATACCGATTGGCCTCGACTGACCACTCGTGACAGGTCTGCAGTCAGGCGCAATAATACTGATTGGTCTCAACTGACCACTCGTCACAGGTCTGGTCAGAACACTATACCGATTGGTCTCGACTTACCCCTCGTCAAAGGTCTGCAGTTTGGCGCAATATACCTATTGGCCTCGACTGACCACTCGTCACAGGTCTGCAGTCAGGCGCAATATACCGATTGGTCTCAACTGGCCACTCGTCACAGGTCTGCAGTCAGAACACTATACCGATTGGTCTCAACTTACCCCTTGTCAAAGGTCTGCAGTTTGGCGCAATATACCTATTGGCCTCGACTGACCACTCGTGACAGGTCTTTAGTTTGGCGCATTATACCGATTGATCTCGACTTTCCCCTCGTCAAAGGTTTGTAGTCAGGCGCACTATACCGATTGGTCTCAACTGGCCACTCGTCACAGGTCTGCAGTCAGAACACTATACCGATTGGTCTCGACTTACCCCTCGTCAAAGGTCTGCAGTCAGGCGCACTATACCGATTGGTCTCGACTGACCACTCGTCAGAGGTCTGCAGTCAGAACACTATACCGATTGGTCTTAACTGACCACTCGTCACAGGTCTGCAGTCAGAACACTATACCGATTGGTCTCAACTGACCACTCGTCACAGGTCTGCAGTCAGGCGCACTATACCGATTGGTCTCAACTGACCACTCGTCACAGGTCTGCAGTCAGAACACTATACCGATTTGTCTCGACTTACCCCTCGTCAAAGGTCTGCAGTCAGGCGCACTATACCGATTGGTCTCGACTGACCACTCGTCACAGGTCTGCAGTCAGAACACTATACCGATTGGTCTTAACTGACCACTCGTCACAGGTCTGCAGTCAGAACACTATACCGATTGGTCTCAACTGACCACTCGTCACAGGTCTGCAGTCAGGCGCACTATACCGATTGGTCTCAACTGACCACTCGTCACAGGTCTGCAGTCAGAACACTATACCGATTGGTCTCGACTTACCCCTCGTCAAAGGTCTGCAGTCAGAACACTATACCGATTGGCCTCGACTGACCACTCGTGACAGGTCTGCAGTCAGGCGCAATATACCGATTGGTCTCAACTGACCACTCGTCACAGGTCTGCAGTCAGAACACTATACCGATTGGTCTCGACTTACCCCTCGTCAAAGGTCTGCAGTCAGAACACTATACCGATTGGCCTCGACTGACCACTCGTGACAGGTCTGCAGTCAGGCGCACTTGGTCTCGAAAGTAAACTTCTTAATTATTCTCTCTTTCTTTTTTAACCTATTTAGCCACTTACCGTGACGTCCACCATAAAACGTTATAGACAAGAAGTTAATCAACACTAAATTATTCCTTTTTTTTTTACAAATATTATTTTTTTAAAATAAAACATGATTATTATTAAGAAAAAGAGAGTCCTTTACAGTTAAACACAAGGCCAGTTCCTAAGCGAAGCAGGACGTTTTGACGCTGCCGTTTTGACGCAGCCGTTTAGCGCGATGGTCGTTTTAGCGCTACCGTTTTGGCTAAGGGGACGTTTTGGGGCGAAAGGTTTTGACGACATTGTTTATATTCATTGTATTATTTCTTTAAAGAAGAATGATACATATCTATGTTTTGTATGTGTGTTCGTGTCTAACGGATTATTCATATTTAGAACAAGAGATATTTTTATCCATTATTTCGGTTTGATCTTGGGACTTCAGAGATTACATGTCACGAGACAATATTACACTACCAGGTAGCCATCTATAGTTCCATAGTTTAATCTGTGCTACACAGTTTGTGGGATTTATGTTTTTTGCATGTTTATGCCTGTTTGTATTTTACCTATGTTGGCTTGTACAATGGTTATGCTTGCCCTGGATGTGACAAATTTGTAGGACACAGCTGGGGCTGCGTAGCCACGGGAATCACTTATTCCTCATAAATCTTCGGACACGAATTCAAGCCTTATTATTAGTACTACTGGTATCGTTATTATTACTATCATTACTATTATCATTATTGTTATTATTATTATTACTTCTTTGTTGGCTTGTGCATGTTTGTTTATTAAGTTGAACATTTTTTGTTTAAATATTTGTTATTAATTACGCTAATTTGGAGATTTGAACTCATTGAAACAATGAACAAAAAATGCGATGCGCCAAAACGTCACGTACCGGCTCCTAAATGTGAAGCCCATGCTAATTAGGTCAGTGACTGTTAATCTCTCATTATTTAGCTTAATCGCATGTTAACTTCTGGATCTCTGCTGATGTCCTCCGTCTGTTGTTTTTTTTTTTCGTTTTTAATATTTCTTCCGTTTCAAAACTTGTTTTGTTTGACATTTAGAACTTTGAATAATGTTTTTCCTCGATGATGAGTCACAGTTGTCATTGTTCAAAATATATGAAACTATATTAAAAAAACAACAACAACAGTCCAATTCAAGTGGTTATAGTGACAGTGAGGATAACACTTTAAAAATCAAATATAAAATAGAGTGATCTCTCCTGTCTCCTCTATCACGTTCTCTGCCTCTCACGCTGTCTCTCTCTCTCTCTCTCTCTCTCTCTCTCTCTCTGTGACTCTCTCTATCACAGTCTCTCTATCTCTCTCTTTTTCTTTCTGTTTGTCTGTCTGTCGCTCACATAAATTTATTTATTTATTTATATACCTATTAATATATCCTTTTTGTCTTTGTCTTTCTGTTTGTCTGTCAGTCTGTCTGTCTGTCACATATATTTATTTATTTATTTATATAACTATTAATATATCCTTTTTGTCGTTGTCTTTCTGTTTGTCTGTCAGTCTGTCTGTCTCTCACATATATTTATTTATTTATTTATTTATATACCTTTTAATATATTCATCTACGTATTTGTTGACCGCTGTAAACTATGTTGATATTTTTATAAATGTAAAAACTTTCCTAATTAACCAGCTTAAAAAGCTAATGCTCATAAATTAAGACTTACTCGAATACTTTTAAATGGTCAGCGTTTAGCAAAGGGCTTCATTCACGTACATTCAAATATAATCAGCCAGGGAAATCAATGACTTAGCAGAGATAAAAAATTAACAAGCTAGATTAACTGATGGATAACTAATTAACTAATTAATAATGATTAATAATTAACTGATTATTTTCTTTTTTTAAAGAAAAGTCTGTAATTAATAAATTTTTAAAAAGTTAGCATTTAAATGAATTTTGCTTAGATCAAAACGATAAACACATACAATTGATACAAACATTTGAAATGTTAAACGTATGTATTCTTTACATTCAATTAGTAAAAATTGGAACAATTATCAAATGGTAAACATATATATTTACTTACAATGGAATGGTAAGCATACACCAGTTGCATTCAAATGGTAATCATACACCCACTTGCATTCAAACTGTAAGCGTAAAATGAATTAGACACTTCCAAATGGTAAACACATACACATATACTGTCGAACATAAAGCTTTCAAATTTGTGCCAATTATCCTAAATGTTAAACAAAACTAGTCTATCAGTGTCACAGTCAAGGTTTTGAGCACATTCGTACTTTGAAGTCGATAATAGTTTCAGTGTACTCGTCATTATTGCTGCCACAAGCCTTTGATCAGCTTAACACAGTCGATTCTAAAGTTTCGATCTAAAGCGATATAGATAATAGCGTTCACTGCGCTGTTCAGTATAAATAAATACAAGCAAATGCTAAATATAGAAGCGCTGAGCACACTAAGGGAGCTGATTTTCATTTTGATCAATGACCTGGTGCAGATAAGCACCAGGGTGGTCAGATTGGTCAGTATATAAATGACGCTGATGGTCAGGAGCATCAGTGTGGTGCGGTTCAGCGCCCAGGCGCCACGCTGGGAGCGATAGAAATACGAGGAGCCCTCTCGCTGGAGACGCGTCTCTTTCAGGGGCGAAGGCTTCTGCTCGCTCAGACTTGTGTCGTTGTCACGTGACAAAGAGCTCGTGGCGTTTTCTTTTTCCAATTGGATTTTGCAGTTTAAATGGTCTTTGACACTATCCGAGTTTGCAGCGCTTTCCGATACATCCCGCCTCTGCAAACTCCCATGCCCGTACGTGGGTCTCCGACGCTGGGCCTCAATGCCAATCTTAGAATACATAACTGTGACAGGCACACAGCACATAAGGAAGATGAAAATGGAAAACCCGTTGACGACCTTTGTCCACAAAGACTCCACAAAATAGTCATCGATGGCGCACTCGTAAATGCTAATGCCCTCTTGTGGCAGCTCCTGGACAGTAGCTCGACCGGACACAATAGTGTGGGGCACGCACAGAGTGATGCAAAGCAAAGCGATGCCCACGCTGATAAGTCGGGCATGTTTGGCAGTCACCTGTTTGGCGAATGGTAAACAGATCTTACGATATCTGAAATAAATAAATTGAAAATTGAATTCCTTATTGAAATAACGGAGAAGGACATAACATAATTTTGTAAGATGTAATTAGTGAATACAAATACACACTTTTGACTTAAAACAATAGGTGGTACCAGAAGGTTCCGTAGGTTGGTTTTGATTAGAAATGGTAATGGATATAAGTATTCCAATAGCTATAAAATGCTTCCAATGGAATGCGTCTGAAAACAAACTTTTACAACTAGTCGGGCAACGGAATAAATGAGTAAGCTTTGGAAACGATGGAGAACTCGTTAGCTTTGTCTGGCTATCCAGCTAGGAGAAGCAAAACTCTGAATCCAGACCATTGTTGCATTGCGGCTAGAACCAGGTTTCGGGAAACAACCCTGAGATAAAATCAGCAGCCGATAACTCTAAGGTAGAATACTGCATAAAGTTCTACACGCTATCAGAAACCGAGACGCCACTGATCCCAAAGGTGTATTAACATCTGCGATTTCTTCTGACACATAAAGCTGGGTGTGCAACAGCGTTCCGATCAGGTATTTATCCCATTTCTATGAGAGGATCAAAGTTGCTTTGTGTCTGAAGAAAGTCCTAGACATAGATATGTAGGATTACTGCAATGTATATGAAGTACATACCTTTTTTATGTCAATGAAGTTCGGATTGAACTAGATCTTAGGTTAATTTGTTGTTTTCTTACAGGCATCTATGTCTAGAACAACAATTCTCAACCTTTTGAGCCCGTTGACTCCCTAATAAGATTTACCGGAAGGCAGCGACCCCTAACCGTAAAACTTCTTTCGTTCATAGGCCTAGTTAGGTATAGGCCTTAAATGTGATTTTGCTAATGTAATAAAATCATAATCAAATTTTAAATGTATGACGTTTTTACATAGCAAAATCTTCATTTAATTGTCTGCAACATTTATTTTAGAATGAAAATTATATTTAAAAAAAAAAAAGAAGTAACCACCGATGTCTGTCTCATTATAGGATCGTTCGGTACCTTCTGGCAATATGTTCATATTCTTAAATATCTCTTCCAACCGCAACCCTCCTTTTATTTTAAATTTAATTGTATTTAATTTTATTGACGATACACAATGTTTGCATGATTTATTTAGTAACGCCCTAATCTGAGTAATATTCTTTGAGTTTCTACATTAGAGTGTCCATATATACCCATAAAGGTAAAAGTGTACTTGTCACAACACGCTTGAAATGATCAAAATAAAACTTACAATACAAAATAGACGAATGACTAAAATTTCGAATGGTCTTAGTTGACCCCTGGCAAATAGCCATTCGACCCCCCAAATGTGACACGATCCACAGGTTAAGAACTCCTGGTCTAGAATGTCTATTAGTTCATTTATTCGTTTATTCATCAATTCAGCACATGACTTTTTAATGATTCTAACCAAATGTAAATTACCTGACCACCGCTACCGCCAGCAGCAGCACCACTGATATGAAGGAAGTTGAGTAGTTGAGGAAGTAGTAGATCCGGCACAGGTACGTTTCTATGGCAACGCTTTTCATCAGCACGTAGTATGTCACTACAAGGTGTACAACACAGAATGTTAGGTCTCACAGGCAGAAACCATTAAAGAGAGAGGGAGTGAGAGAGAGAGAGAGAGAGAGAGAGTGCGTGTGTGGGGGGTGGAAAGATAAAGTGGGAGATAGAGTGAAAAAGAGAGAGTTAGTGTGTGAGAAATATAGAGTGAGAGTGAAAGAGTAAGAGATATAGTGAGTGAGAGTAAGAGAGAGAGAGAGAGAAAGAGAGTAAAAGAGAGAGAGAGAGTGAGTGAGAGAGAGAGGTTAAACAAGTGTGAGTGAAAGACAAAGAAAAACACATAAACTGAAATAAAGAAACAGAGATAAGATAAACAGAGAGAAAAATAAATAGAGAAAAAAAAAAGAGAGAAAGAAATTAGATAACGAAAAATACAAAAGAATTAGACATATAGAGAACGAGACAGTAGGAAAGAATGAGAGTGTTTAAAGTATTATCTAGCATGGAATGAGTAAAAGAATTACTTAAATAAAAAAAAAATATTGTTAAAAGTAATATACAATTTTTTACAAATTTGACTATTTATAGTATGCACAGCAAATCGTCTGCTTCTAATCTGATTGCCGGGGTTGTCGTTGTTTAAATTCTGGTCTTCATGTTTTTGAATGTTTTTATTAGAGTCGTAACATTATACGTTCTCTGTTTATTCGCTCTATAACCTGATTCCAAATTTACAGGCCAACAAGTATATATCTTAAATAAAATATTCTTAAATTATACATATCCTTAAATTATATATATATATATATATATAATATATATATATATATATATATATATATATATATATATATATATATAAATATATATACTTAAATTATACATATTCTTAAATTGAACATATTCTTAAATTATATATATTCTTAAATAAGAACGGAAACGGATTTAAAGAACATTATATAAATGATAAATATGAACAAATTAAACAGAAAATGTATACCTCTGCTAATGCTCACAACGCTACAAAACACAGATATTGTGCGAAATGTCAGATACTTGTAAGGATATAAAGAAAAGACTTTTTTTTGTTTTAGTATTACTTACCTGGAATGACCAGTATATTGGTCAGCAGGTCAGTGACAGCAATAGCCTCAATGAAGACGATGGTCGCTGTCTTTCTTGTCCTCCTGAAGTAGACAGCTAGGATAAGAGAGTTCCCGATGACCCCAACTAGAGTGACCAGGGCCAGGTAGGTGAACAAGGCGATGTACTTCAAGATCACTTGGTCTTGCACTGATCTCAGGATGCAGTTTTTCCGATCAGAAGATCCAAGTGTGGAGGATTGATTGCAGAACTGAATAAACTCATCCACCTCCATTCCTTTAGACAGATCTACAGCATTGCGACATTCATTTAGCAAGCAACTTGAAACAATATTTTTTGTTGTTGATTGTTCTTATTTAATCATGTCGTGTGATTATATGTTTATGTGTCCGGGTAAGTTCCACACACACACACAAACACACGCGCGCGCTTACACAAGATTTCCTGTGAAAATTTGAAGCCAACCTTTAAAAAAAAAATTAGGTCACACTTAAACGAACACAGTTAGCACTTGTTTGTAGTTCATTTGTCATACCATCATACAATACGCGTTCCGGAAATGGTATATCAAATCAAGCAACAAAAGCTTTTCCGGAATAACTTTATATAATGGCGACTGTAAAAATAGACTACTCAATGTCTCGCAAATTGAATGGTCTTAAGAAATGTCATTGAAACAATGCTGAGATAAAGAACACAGTTTTATTTTGAGTCTTTCAAAACTTTAATGAGAAGTTTAGACAAAGAAAAATGTAGAAAAGAGATAATGTATTTTAAATGAAAGTAAAGTATAGTTCCCCTTTCAGACCTTGTGGTCTATAGGGCAGATGATGTAAAGGTCATCTGTTTCTGTGACCTACGGTTAACGAGGTTGTCATGTAGCCAGCACAACGACCAACCTTTACTTTTCCCTAACTAATTTCAGGTACCCATTAGAGCTGGGTGGACTCGGAGGCGCCCGAAGATCCTGAAATAAAAAATCACAGTCTTCACCAGGATTCAAACCCCGGATCCCGGTTCCGAAGCCAAGCGCTCTACCGCTCAGTCGCCGCAACCGCGCCTCGTATTTAGCTATGCAATAAAAATTAAACAGAGAGTAAAAGAGAGAGAGAGAAAAGAGAGAAAAAGGAATTAAAAAAAAAGAGAAAAAAGAAAATAACAAAGAAAGATTCATAAAAATAGAATGTTGGTGAAGTAGAAAAAGAAAACAAAGTATAAATAGAATGTGAACGAGAATCTAGATGCAAGAAAAAGAGATAAAAAGGGGAAATACGGAAGAAAGAGAAAAAGAGATGTATTGTGTTAAACAAAAGTAGACAAGGGGTAAGAAATAGTGAGAAAAAGAGGATATATATCTTCAAGCAGCGATGTCCTTGCGAACGCCGGTATGGGCAGTATAGAGGGACTTCTTATGGTCCGACAGTTGCGCTGAGCAGGGCACGTATCCCGTATGGGAGACGAACGTATGCCAAAGGCAGTCTTTTTTGGTTAGCTAAAAGGTGGTCCACGTAAAGAGGAGCCCCACGGAAACGCTTCAAAAACCAGAGTAGGCTTCAACTTTCCTTGGCTGACATAGAAGAGAGCACCTGGCTGCATGCAGCGTCGGAACGAGACAGCTTGAGGTCACTCACGAAGGCCGCGGGATACACATTTGAGACCAAAAGAAAATCTGCTGCCGATGACAAAAGAAAATCTAAATCGACCACCTGCGGACAATGGTTATGCTTGCCCTGGATGTGGCAAAATATGTAGGTCACAGCTGGGACTGCGCAGCCACGGGAAATACTGCATTCCTCACTTATCTTCGAACTCGAAGACAAGCCTTATTATATATATCTTCTAAATCTAAGAGAAACAATTGTAGTGAAAAGATGAGAAAGAGAGAGAGAGAGAGAGAAAGTAGAATGAAAAGTTGAAATGGAGAAATAAAAATAGTAAAAAATAAAAAGGAGAGAAAAAAAAGGAAGAAAGAGAAAGAATGGCGAAGGACCAAAAAAAAATTAAAGGAAATTTTAAGAAAAGAGAAAGAAATAGAAACAGAAAGAAATAAAAGGGATAGAAAGAGAGGCGGAAAGAGGCATGAAGAGACAGAGAAAAAGAGAGGCAGAAAGAGAAAAACAGAAAAAGGGTTAGAAATGAACACAGGTGCTAGCTCATTGCTTAGTTCTTTTAGTAATCTAGCTGGAATACCATCAGGTCCTGACGCTTTATTCGGTTTGATGTTGGCTAATAGTTTTTGGATTCCTTAAGATAAGATACGATATTGCCTCTTTCAGTCGCGAATCGACTATGGATCATCTTATGGAAATGCCTGGGCATTACTGTGGTTGAAACGATGTAGCCCGCATATCAGTTTCGCCTTTTCCAGGCAGTACTACTTTTTGCTTATTTATAACTTTAAAACTAACAGTCGACAAACTACTACGCCAAAACGTTTGCGCCAAAACGTCCTGCTTTGCACGACCTGAGCAATCTATATATATAATTCTCTTCTTCCCTCAACAGTTTAAACGAGAAGTAAAGGGAAGATCACTCTCTTATTTCTGCGGATAGTCACCCCATGAAAAAAAACAAGAGGGGGGGGGGGGAGAACACGTTTTCACAGCTCGCTTCGGATGGCTGCGCGCTGGACTGTCAGACCCTGCCAGCTCACATCCCCCTTCGTCTTGCGGGAGGTTTAGACTAGGAAGTAAACTATCTAAACTGTGAAGGAACATCCGAAACATGTAAAACATTTTACAAACATTTTACAAACACTAAATAGCAGGGTCGGACTTAAGCATTGTGGGGCCCTATTCGAAACTGATTTCGCGGGGCCAAGTTTGGGTAGGGAAGCGGACAATAAGTGAAATTTAAGAGTTTGTATTAGTAAATAAATTCGTCTATGCATTTTATTCATTCTTTACTACGTACAGAATTACTTTACGAGCCTTGCGTGTAGCAAAGTCATACAGTATATCATAATAATTTTGTTTCCTACATAGATCCCGCTCAATAGCAAGAATTACCAAATGTTTCAATCTATCTTTGAGAATTGTTGACCTCAAGTAATTCTTCATTAGTTTGAGGCGCGAGAAGCTTCTTTCCCCTGATTACACAATTACGGCTAATGCATAATGCCGTTTTTATTAATAGCGCGTAGGATTTGCGTTTTCCATATTGAATGACACCCCAAAATGACAATTTTTTTCTATATATTTCCGTATATTTTAAGGACTTTTTCGTATATTTGCAATTTCGGAAGATTTTCAGGTGCTCCTAGTAAATCGACAGGAGGGCTCGGGAAATCTGTTTTAAGTTATAAAATGGTTTAATTTAATAATTTATACACCTTGAATTGGCGCGGGTTCCATGAAAGTGCGGATCCTTAGGTCACATAGGTTGCATTGGCCTAAGACCGGCCCTGCAAAATAGCGGCGTATGCTACACCGCCGATCGACTAGTTATACAATAAAACACTAAGAATAATAAAAATAAAAAGGGCAAAGGCAGGTTGCAGGGCAGGACCTTCTCTTAAACAGACTTCACATCATCAATCTTAGTCTCCAATCAGAGCCCAGCTCACAACTGTGTCTCTAAGCAATTGTCTGCATTCGGCAAAGGCCACACCCCGGCAAACCGTCTCGACTATTGGGCCAAACAAGGTGAGGATTAGCCAGAGCTAGTATCTGGTCTTTGTCCACCGCCAGCATTTGAAGACTATTTACGGCTGCATTGTACTCAAGTGACCGAATTGGACTACCAGGGCCATCAGGTGTCCCCTAGCAAACTATATGAAATGTTTTGAAACACTATGGGGCTTGCAAATGTTTGTTTGTAAAATGTTTCACATGTTTCGGATGTTCCTTCAGAGTTTAGATAGTTTACTTCCTAGTCCAAACCTCCCGCTGGACGACGGGGGATGGGAGCGGGCAGGATTTCAAACCAGGGACCATCGATAAATCCTAACGAGCAAACGACAGTCCAGCGTGCAAACCGCACGACCAGGCAGCCATCCAAGCATAGCACACTGACAGAGTAAGGCTGATGCATCGCAAATATCCCTCACTTTAATAGAGTTTCATCGCGCAAGACACATTCTCATCCCCCATGTTGATCAATCAAAATGCCCTGCGGCGATAGGCAGGTTGTGAAGTTTCAGGTTGTGAAGTGGCAGGTGGTGAAGTGGCAGGTTGTGAAGTGGCAGGTTGTGAAGTTTCAGGTTGTGAAGTGGCAGGTGGTGAAGTGGCAGGTTGTGAAGTGGCAGGTTGTGAAGTTTCAGGTTGTGAAGTGGCAGGTTGTGAAGTTTCAGGTTGTGAAGTGGCAGGTTGTGAAGTGGCAGGTGGTGAAGTGGCAGGTTGTGAAGTGGCAGGTGGTGAAGTGGCAGGTGGTGAAGTGGCAGGTGGTGAAGTGGCAGGTGGTGAAGTGGCAGGTGGTGAAGTGGCAGGTGCGGACACACTGGCGGAGATCCCTAAAGCTGGAAAAACTGGAATGTCCGCCCCTACTTGGCTGAAACAAACCGTCCTGAACGTCGTACTGCTCTGGTGGCAAGAGAACAAGCCAGACTTAGCCAGATACAATGCATATATTGCTGCCCTGAGTATATAACTTACTTATTGAATATAGTGTTGTAACTCTGCTCCCGCGCCAGACTAATGGTACGCATCTGAGCACTATTAAACACAAGTAGTGGAGAGGACAGGTTTATATTAGAGGAAGAAGCATTGTTGTGGATCCGGCTGGATTTATGGGAGTCTGAACAGTCTGGGGCTAAGTTCTGTCCTGTGTAATACTAGAGAACTGTTTGGAAGACCTGGAGCGACACTGGGAAGTGTGTCGGTGGTCTGTTCTGATGTTCTGGTATTGATTAAGACTCTTAGAACTTAAGGCATTACTCGCTGTGACTTTATAGCGGAAGTCTAAGTCTAACTGTTTGTTGATAGCTTATAATAAATACAGCGTGTATTATTACCAATTACCTATCGTTGAGTGATGGTCTTGGTTACAACACATCAATAATCAAATAAACGCAAGGTAATTGACTAAATAGGTCAGTAGTCATAATGTTTAATCTGAATATTGAAAAAATAAATAAATCAAAACGACGTTCTAACTTTGGCTAGCGCGACTATTTGTAAAAAACAAAACAAAACTCCCATTGGATACACAGTAGACAAAAACATTCTTAAAACTAAAGCTTAAAAAATGTAAAAATATCTAAAAGATAATAATTTTTTTTTTTTTTTTGCAAATTTTTTATAGACAGTTATGTGTTTTTTTGTTATCTGATTTGGGCGCGGCAAATGGGGAACCTGCCACCATTCCAAATAGTCAAGATAGAGCTTTTTGGGGTAAATAAGTAATTAAAAAATTAGCTATAAAATACAACTTCTTACAAAAAAAGCGACATGAGCATTCCTTAAGTAAATTTGGATTCCAAACAAATTTAATTTTTTTTTGTCTTTCCTACATTCTATAAACTATAAACAATCTTGGAATCAAATGAATTGAGCAAATGCGGAAAAATTAGGAGGGGGGGGGGGCGGTAGAAGCGAACGAAAATTTTGATTCGGGGAATGGGGGCGCGACGGGTAAAAATTTGAGGAACACTGACTCAAGCAATACATATTAACATTTTAGGCGCCACAGATAAACATTTGAGGAACACTGACTCAAGCAATACGTATTAACATTTTAGGCAAAAACAGGTAAAAATTTAAGGAACACTGACTCAGGCAATACGTATTAACATTTTAGGCGCCACAGGTAAACATTTGAGGAACACTGACTCAAGCAATACGTATTAACATTTTAGACATCACAGGTAAAAATTTGAGGAACACTGACTCAAGAAGTACGTATTAACATTTTAGGCGCCACAGGTAAATATTTTTATCATTAACATAACCTCAAAATTGGCTTTGATTTGAATAGCAAACATATTAAAGATATTTTTAGGAATTTTTAAAACAGAGTACATGTTTTTATACATAAGCCAAAACAAATAATTATAATAAAGAAACAGAATGAAAAACCCCAACATAGCCGAATGAAAACTTTTTATAATTTTGTAATGCTGAGTACCCTTCGCTCCCTCCCACCACACTTTGATTTATTAACATAACATTATAACAGGGTATTTTAAAAAATCTGCATAGTTGATTGAGGTCAGTGGCGTACCGAGGGGGGGGGCGGGGGGGGGGGCATCCGCCCCGGGCGCCGGAGAGTAGGGGGCGCCAAAATGGGTATTACCAGTGGCGTCACTAGGCAGGTGGGGGGGGGTGTGGTCCGCACCGGGTGACATCCATAAGGGGGTGACACCCAAGTGAAAAAAAACAACTTTTCAAAAGCAGACAACAACTTTAAATCTGGCACATACTGCGAACTTATTTACGCAAGTAGAATCTCCTCTCTCTTTTTTCTATTTTCTGATTCTCTCTCTCAATATGTTTCTATAAATAATTTTGGTTCCATCAAATTAACCAAAACGTTACACCATACTAATTTTACTAGCAAAACATTACACCATACTTTCAGCGGCATGGATCGGAAAACTTCTTTGATGTATGGAACTGTGTCATCGAGGCTATTGTGATTGTTGCAAGCTCTTGTCGCATTGTGCGATGGTGTAGACGTTTGCTGTCATTTTTTTATTCCCCCTGTATTAAAAAAAAATCCGCCTATCGTGTTAACGAGAAAGAGGGACAAGTGCGAATATCTTTTACTAAATGGAAGGAATTGGAACATCGGATTTCACAAGGTATGTTGATTGATATGGAAGTTAAGAAACAAATTCAAAATGAAAAGCCGAAATGGCGTGAAGTGCTGAAACGAATTCTGGCTTGCATAAAATTTCTAGCTAGCCAAAATTTGGCTTTACGTGGTCACTGTGAAAGTCTTGCTGAAGATGATACCGAATGTTACAATATAGGAAATTTCCTGGCCACAATGAAGCTAATTGCTCAGTTTGATCCATTATTATCAAGTCATCTACAGCATTCTAAAAATGTTCCGGGTTCAGTTTCATATCTGTCACCAAGAATTCAAAATGAATTTATCTGTCTTCTTGCATCTACTGTCAGAAAGCAGATACTCTGTGATATTCGACGAAACAAATATTATGGACTAATGCTAGATTCAACACCTGATCTAGCACACCGGGAACAGTTATCGGAAGTTATTAGGTTTGTTGATGTTAATTTCAAAACCAAAAAAGTGACCATCAAAGAATCTTTTCTTGGTTTTATTCAGCTTCATGCAAAAGATGCAGCAACACTAGAAAATGTTATTGTTGAACAGTTGCAAGCAGACAACCTTCCTATAGCTGACTGTCGATCTCAGTGTTATGATAACGCAGCTGTAATGGCAGGAGAACTGTCCGGACTCCAACAAAGAATTGCCATTCGAAATCCTCAAGCATCGTTTGTTAATTGTAACAACCATAGCTTGAATTTAGCTGGATTACATGCTGCAAAACAGGATCCAGTTGTTGTTACATTTTTCGGTACAGTTGAGAAAATTTACGTTTTTTTCAGTGCTTCAACTGTTCGATGGGAGAAAATGAAAGAATTGCTTGGAATTACATTGAAGAGAGAATGTCCAACACGCTGGAGTGCAAGACAAGATGCGGTGAATGCAATCCACGAACAGTTTGATGGATTTTTACAGCTGTTAGAAAACCTGTATGAAGATGGTACTCAAACTAGTGAGACTCAGAATGATGCATACAGTTTGCTTCAAAATGTTATGAATTTCAATTTCATCACTCTACTTGATTTCTGGCATGCAGTTTTGTCAAAAATTGACCGGATTCAAAAACGACTGCAAGATCCTTCAATGAATTTCCATGACGCAGCACTGGATTTAGAAGGACTGCAGCAACGGCTAAGTAGTATTCGAGAAGATGTTTGCATCACTGCAGTCAATGCAGCTAAAGTTCTGTGTGAAAAATTGGTAATTAGGATAGAAGGAAGAATTAAACGTCGAAAACAGATGCCTGGTGAAAATGCTGGTGATGCAGGACTCGCTGCGGTTGAAGAAATAACTCGCATTATGAAATCAGTTATTGATAGACTAATCCAGGAGATGACAACACGATTTGGTCGTCTGAAGACGTTAGATGAAAAGTTTGGATTTCTATTCAACATCAGCAAATCGTTTGCTAATGATACCTCTAATGATATTCAACAGCACTGTGCTACGCTGGCTGACTTTTATAAAACTGATATCGATGGAACTGAACGGTTCGTAGAAATCAGTGACTACAGTATGTTGCTGAAAACCCGGCCAGATGCTACCCCAATCAGCCCATTAAAATTACTTTCATTTATTATTTCATATGGCAATGACATATTTCCAAACTTGCGAATTGCTTTGCAAATTATGCTGACAATCTCTGTGTCAGTTGCTAGCTGTGAGCGTTCTTTTAGTAAACTAAAAATCATTTTTACTTATTTGAGAGCTTCAATGGGTCAGGAGCGTCTGTCAGACTTGGCATTGCTAAGCATAGAAAAGGAGCTGGTCGAAACAATTAATTTTGATGATGTCATTGACAACTTTGCTAGTGCAAGATCACGAAAAGTAGTTCTATAAGAAATGGCTAATGTTGCTTAAGATTGTTCACTAACTTTGTTTACAATAAAACAAATTAATTTATTGATTGGTGATTGTTTTAATGCAAATATAGATTACGCATACTAATAGGGGGGGGAGGGCGCCAACAGACTATACCGCCCCGGGCGCCTAGCACCCTCGGTACGCCACTGATTGAGGTACAACGCTTACCCCCTCCAAAGTCTTCCCGTACCCCTGAGGGTACGCATACCCCACTCTGAGAAACACTGCTCTACGATATGAGATAGTCGTTCCATAACTGACGTAGTTCATCAGTTTCAACAACCTCCACTTATTTCTTGATATATTTATAATTTTTTATACATTTATGCATAAGCTTCTCTATAACATATTTTGAAGGATTAAAAAAAAATCATTTTGCTAAAATATTATTAACAACTACAGCACCTATATATGTAAATAATAATATCAATTAATCAGACAGTTTGACATATTTATGTAGAGTGAAATAGAGAGTTCTTGTAAATTTCATCTCGTATATTTCAATTGCATATATTTAACAGATATATTTAAAAAAACTGGAAATGTTCTAAATATGGAGACTCATGTAAGTGTAGGGCCCTGGAAGGTATCACAGTCGAACACTCAGGTAAATCCAACTCAGACACACACGAGACCAATCATCATTGAAGATCCTAAAACCAACCTATCGACATCGCAACCTTTTGAAGTTTTGGCAAATAGCTCGCTATCCGACGTGACAACCTTAGGCCCTCTAATACGATCGATCTCGCGCACACACACAAACACACGCATACTCACACAAACACTTCAGTTAAAAATGCTTGTCTGCTCTTTATCTTCCTCTGTCTTCAAGAGTGCGTGTCCACTTGCATGGTCACACTGGCGGATCCAGGGGGGGGGGGGGCGGTAGGGGCGATCGCCCCCCCCACTCGGCCTACCCCCCCCCCCTAAGGGGGGGGCGGACGAATTTTAGTATAGAATTCACACAATTTGTATACGAATTCATTACTTATGTTAATAATATATACTAATTATTTATATTTCAACCTATTTTAAGATTATTTCGCCCCCCCCTCTAGTATGTTGGCCGATTTGGTGGGGTCGGGAGGGGGCGATGGTATCAATCCCCCCCCCCCCCCCCCATAAACTTTCGAGTGGGGGGGCGGTCCAATTTCTTTGTAGAAATCACAGCTTGCTAACAGAATCAATTACTTATCTATGTGATTAAAACTTGTTATTGATATTTTATCCGATCTTTGTATTATGTCGTTCCCTGTTTGCCAATTTATCTCTACTGCCCTTCCCACCTAAACCTTTTGAGGGGGGGGGGCGGTCCTACTTTAATGGAGAAATCATAGTTTGTGAACAAAATTAGTTGAATTAATATTTAGATTTATATTATGTCGCTCGCCTTCTTGTATCTTGGCCGTTTCGGTGAGGTTGGGGGAGGGGGAAATTGCATGTACTGCCCTCCCTACTCTAGCCCTCTGAGTGGGGGGGGGGCGGTCCTATTTTTGTGGAGAATCATAGATTGTGAACAAAATTAGTTGAATATCTATATAATATAAACTACATATTGATATGTGAACTCATTGTATATTATGTCGTACCACACTCTAATCTCAAATTTTAACATTAGTAAAATTTAAATGAAAAAGGGTTGTACCAGGTGGGAGGGGCGATTCATGCAATCGCCTTTCCCCCATCGGACAAACCAATACTTTTTCTTTTTATAGTACAGTTAGGAAATTACAAAACAAAAACATCTGTCACTAATATAATTTATATATACTATAAATTAAATTCTTACATCGAGTCGCCACACCCCTATTCTTTAATGCCAAATGCTATCTTTAGCAGAAATTATTAAAGGAGCGAGGATTAATCGTTTTCACTCTACCGCCCCTCCCATTTCCAGACAGAGTTTATGTAATTTCACATGAATTTATCATAACTATTTTAAGAAAGACTTTGCATTCAAAAAATTAGAATTCAAACGAAATTTTTCAGTATAAGAGTCACGATTGAGATGAGTTCTAAACCCAAATCATTTTTTTCATAGTCGCCTTTTTCTAACCTTTACTCAATCTGATATTTTTCTAGTTAAATAAATTTGGGACTATAATTCACAATTTATACTTTGATTTTATTGAATATTATTTATCGAATAATTTTTTTTCGGCGGAGATCCTCAAAGCCAAAATCTAAATATGTGGGGCATCTTATCTTTTCAAGGAACAAATCGGAATTTTTGCAATGTATTAGGGGCCTATAAATTCATATTAGAATATTATAAGTACTACATTATTCAAAAGGTCCTTTTTTAATAGTATGAATAATGAGTTTTAGGTCAGGAGAATACCTTTCTTCTGTGAAGTATGCAAGAAAACTCTTTTGGCGGCGGGGCTTCGCCCCGAACTCATTGGATGAATAATGAGCTGTAGATGTCAGGAGAATGCGTTTCTACAGTGAAGAATGCAAGAAAACGCTTTTGGCGGCGGCCGAACTCCACTGATGGATAATGAGCTGTAAATGTCAGGAAAATACTTTTCTGCAGTGAAAAAAGCAAGAAAACGCTTTTGTCGTCGGGGCTTCGCCCCGAACTCCATTGATAAATAATGAGTTGTAGATGTCAGGAGAATGCGTTTCTACAGTGAAGAATGCAAGAAAACGCTTTTGGCGGCGGGGCTTCGCCCCGTACTCCACTGATGGATAATGAGCTGTAAATGTCAGGAGAATACTTTTCTGCAGTGAAAAAAGCAAGAAAACGCTTTTGTCGTCGGGGCTTCGCCCCGAACTCCATTGATGGATAATGAGTTGTAGATGTCAGGAGAATGCGTTACTGCAATGACTAATGCAAGAAAACACTTTTGGCGTCGGGGCTTCGCCCCGAACTCCATTGATAAATAATGAGTTGTAGATGTCAGGAAAATGCGTTTCTACAGTGAAGAATGCAAGAAAACGCTTTTGGCGGCGGCCGAACTCCACTGATGGATAATGAGCTGTAAATGTCAGGAAAATACTTTTCTGCAGTGAAAAAAGCAAGAAAACGCTTTTGTCGTCGGGGCTTCGCCCCGAACTCCATTGATAAATAATGAGTTGTAGATGTCAGGAGAATGCGTTTCTACAGTGAAGAATGCAAGAAAACGCTTTTGGCGGCGGGGCTTCGCCCCGTACTCCACTGATGGATAATGAGCTGTAAATGTCAGGAGAATACTTTTCTGCAGTGAAAAAAGCAAGAAAACGCTTTTGTCGTCGGGGCTTCGCCCCGAACTCCATTGATGGATAATGAGTTGTAGATGTCAGGAGAATGCGTTACTGCAATGACTAATGCAAGAAAACACTTTTGGCGTCGGGGCTTCGCCCCGAACTCCATTGATAAATAATTAGTTGTAGATGTCAGGAAAATGCGTTTCTACAGTGAAGAATGCAAGAAAACGCTTTTGGCGGCGGCCGAACTCCACTGATGGATAATGAGCTGTAAATGTCAGGAAAATACTTTTCTGCAGTGAAAAAAGCAAGAAAACGCTTTTGTCGTCGGGGCTTCGCCCCGAACTCCATTGATAAATAATGAGTTGTAGATGTCAGGAGAATGCGTTTCTACAGTGAAGAATGCAAGAAAACGCTTTTGGCGGCGGCCGAACTCCACTGATGGATAATGAGCTGTAAATGTCAGGAAAATACTTTTCTGCAGTGAAAAAAGCAAGAAAACGCTTTTGTCGTCGGGGCTTCGCCCCGAACTCCATTGATAAATAATGAGTTGTAGATGTCAGAAAAATGCGTTTCTACAGTGAAGAATGCAAGAAAACGCTTTTGGCGGCGGCCGAACTCCACTGATGGATAATGAGCTGTAAATGTCAGGAAAATACTTTTCTGCAGTGAAAAAAGCAAGAAAACGCTTTTGTCGTCGGGGCTTCGCCCCGAACTCCATTGATAAATAATGAGTTGTAGATGTCAGGAGAATGCGTTTCTACAGTGAAGAATGCAAGAAAACGCTTTTGGCGGCGGCCGAACTCCACTGATGGATAATGAGCTGTAAATGTCAGGAAAATACTTTTCTGCAGTGAAAAAAGCAAGAAAACGCTTTTGTCGTCGGGGCTTCGCCCCGAACTCCATTGATAAATAATGAGTTGTAGATGTCAGAAAAATGCGTTTCTACAGTGAAGAATGCAAGAAAACGCTTTTGGCGGCGGCCGAACTCCACTGATGGATAATGAGCTGTAAATGTCAGGAAAATACTTTTCTGCAGTGAAAAAAGCAAGAAAACGCTTTTGTCGTCGGGGCTTCGCCCCGAACTCCATTGATAAATAATGAGTTGTAGATGTCAGGAGAATGCGTTTCTACAGTGAAGAATGCAAGAAAACGCTTTTGGCGGCGGCCGAACTCCACTGATGGATAATGAGCTGTAAATGTCAGGAAAATACTTTTCTGCAGTGAAAAAAGCAAGAAAACGCTTTTGTCGTCGGGGCTTCGCCCCGAACTCCATTGATAAATAATGAGTTGTAGATGTCAGAAAAATGCGTTTCTACAGTGAAGAATGCAAGAAAACGCTTTTGGCGGCGGCCGAACTCCACTGATGGATAATGAGCTGTAAATGTCAGGAGAATACTTTTCTGCAGTGAAAAAAGCAAGAAAACGCTTTTGTCGTCGGGGCTTTGCCCCGAACCTCACTTGAAAACCTTATAGCGATGCCCCAGTTGTTTTGTTTTTCACCAAAGGGTTAGAAATGCTGCTTTTTAAAAATTCTCATATATATATATATATATATATATATATATATATATATATAATATATATATATATATATATATATATATATATATATATATATATATATATGCACGTTTATGCATAGGGTTAGGGTTTACTGGGCATTAGGGTTAGGGTTTGGAAAAAAATCGCCCCCCCCCACTCAAAAGTTCTGGATCCGCCAGTGCATGGTCATCCGAGATAATGCCTTGACCTTCCTTATTGCTCTCTACGTTCTTGGGGTCGACACAGTTTTCACACACAATCTTATTGCCATTTGTCAAAGCAGTTGGCTTTCTGGTTGTGAAGTTCAATGGATGGCCACAAACGGAACAACTCTGTTGAAGTGAGGCATTCACAAAGTGACTTTAGACAAACCTCAAAGAACGGCTGGCACCAGTATCAACAAAAAAAGCTTGCATGTAAATCTACAAACCAAAAGTAAACTATAGAACTATACAGCTTTCCACTTACTTTACAGATTTTCTGAATGAAGAGCTCCAGGGCGTACATCCTGGCATTGGCCTTTTCCATCTCTTCATCCTGAAATAAATACATACATTTTTAGAGCATTTATAAGCACATTTGTTTTTTTTTTGTTTTTGTTTTATCTTTTGAATTCTCCATCAGAACGGAAGAATGTTGCTTTTAAGTCCAAGTCCCCCGAAAGACTGTGGAAGATGGCGGCGGTCATATTTCGAATCAGGGAACCATCGAAGCAACAATAGGCAGCCATTTTGTAAATAAAAGGGTAATTGGTGGTGTTGTTTTCTTTTTATATTAAAGGTAATGAAAGAGACACAATAATATAATTATAATTAATAATAATTGATGATTTTTCAAAAGGTTTAGATAATAGTGAACAAATAGATGCTATCTTACTAGATTTTTCTAAGGCTTTTGACAAAGTTCACCACCATAGCTTGCTTAAAAAATTAAAATATTTCGGCATTAGTGGTCCGTTGCATCAGTGGATTAGAGATTTTCTGATAGGGAGAGAACAAACTGTAATAATAAATGGCTCTAAATCAACACCGGTAACAGTAAACTCAGGTGTACATCAAGGAACAGTCTTGGGTCCACTACTATTTTTAATTTACATAAATGATTTACCAAATTGCATTACTTCAGGAACAAAAGTCAGATTATTTGCAGACGATTGCATAATATATAGAACATTAAAAAAAAAAAAACCAAGACACAGATATTTTACAAAGAGAATAAGATGAATTACAGAAATGGGAATCAAATAAAAGCATGTCTTTCCACCCAGAAAAATGTCAGTTGTTAAGAGTAACAAATAAACAAAAACAAATTAATTCCACTTATCTTATTCATGGCAAACCAGTAACACAGACTAAAAGCGCAAAATACCTAGGTGTTATAATAAATGAAAAACTGTCATGGAATCCACATATTGATGAAACTACAAAAAAATCAAACAAGGCATTAGGGTTTATTAAAAGAAATTTCTATAAATCAAATAAGAACATAAAACTAAAATGTTATTTAACCTTGGTTAGGCCAATAATAGAATATGCATCCTCCGTTTGGGACCCCTCAACTCAAAAAAACATTAAGAAACTGGAACAGACACAAAATAGAGCAGTGAGATTCATAACAAACGAATATTCACATTTGACTAGAGTAACACCTTTAGTAAAATCACTAAATTTAGAAAGCCTTCAGGACAGAAGGCTCAAAAGTAAAGTAGCAATCATACATAAAACACTGAACCATAATCTTCAAATACAAAAACAAAATTTAATAAAATACTCTGAAAGACACAAAGATAAAGGCACATTCCTCGTCCCATATGCTAGGACAAATTTGTACAAATACTCCTTCTTCCCTAGTGCTATTAGAGCATGGAATGGGTTGCCTGAGCTAGCCAGGAAAACCAGTGACTTGGCAGAATTTAAGTCTGGTAAATATGCATGACTAAATGCATGACGCGTAGGACGTAATCATCTTCTTTTTTGAAGTAACGTCTGTATTATATAAGATAGGATAAGATAAAAAAACCCAGTCTTCACCAGGATTCGAATCCCGGACCCCGGTTCTTAAGTCAAGCGTTTTACCGCTCAGCCACCGCGTCTCCGTATTTAAAATTAGCTATGGAATAAAAAATAAACAGAGTGAGTGAGAGAGAGAAGGAGAAAGAAAAAAAAAAAAAAGAAAGAAAAAAAAAAGAAAAAAAAAAGATTCATAAAAATGATATGTTGGTGATACTGAAAAGGCAAAAAAAAAAAAAAGATAAAAAGAATGAAAACGAGAATCTAGATCAGGCATGTCAAACTCATTAAGGTGTATGGGCCGCATAAAAACTTACTATGACCTGACCGCAGCCAAAAATCAGTTGGAAAACATATCCTACTAGTTTTATGTACATTAGAATCAATACAATAGATTACAATAATTAATGGTATACCTGTCCCTATATTATTTATTATTATTATTTTGTTCAGTGGAAATTATTATGATAACGCTTTATTTTCGTTGTCCTGATGCTTGACATTTTTTCTGAGACAGGCCTACAAGTTTATTAATGTCAGGTTAAAGCTTGATAGGGTACTGACACTTTTCTCACTGATGACAAATGTTGATCAGATTATCTCGAACGGTGATGTGTTTTTGTAGCTTTCATTATGGAAAAGAACTGCTCACAGAGAAAATAGCAAAAATAGCAAGAATTCTGTCCGCAAATTTTCGAAATTCAACGTACCGTCCAGATAAATAACTGTACTTATTATTGATATCTAAGAATCGACAGTTAGGCCTATATAGATCTTAAAGCATTAATTAGGATAACCAACTCTAGAAAAAGAAATCTTAATCCACACCCTCTCTTGACCATAAAGTAAATAGACTGTGTCCAACTGATTTTAACAACCTGGTCATCTAGACATACACATGTAAGCCTAGTGTAGGCCTAGTGTACTGTACGTGTGTAGTCGATGATACTACAAGACTACCCTGCATTTTTTTCACTACGCGTTATGCAATAGTGTTTGCTTAATGTGGAGAGGTCGGACGAGGCATGGCTGGCATGGCTAGTCAAGCATGTTCTCTACACTAAAATAGTTACACACCCTCCCAGCCCAGAAAGTAAATAGACTGTGTCCGACTGATTGTAACAACCTGGCTAGATAGACGTACACGTGTAGGCCTACATAGTCTATTGAGTGTGCAGCCCATAATAACAAATCTCCCAGTTTTTTTTCCTTGCGCGTTCAACTGTTATGCAATAGTGTTAGTTTGTATTTTTAGTGGTCAGACAACAAAAAAAATAGCACATCGGCATGGCTAGTCCAGCATGTATTTTACACTATAAAATAGTTATACAGGTCAAATGTTTCTTAAAATCTAATTTTTAAACTCTAATCGTGTGTTATTTAATGAGATTTTAAACTTTACCGGTATAAGTAATTAAAATTTTCCGTGAATAATAACATAAATACAATTTTAAAAAAAAGAGTAGGCCTACCAGTTATAAAATGTTTGATATGGTTTAATTAATTTTTTTTTACTTTAGTTTAACTATATTTTGAAATTCATGATAAAATTTTAGTTTAACTATTTTATTTTAGTTGAAAACTAGTTTTAGTTTAACTTTTTAAATTTAGTTTAGTTCACAGCACTACTAATTTAACATTATTTTGATAATTTTTGAGGTGGCCAAGCGGGCCTCATGCGGCCTGCGAATGCTATATTTGACATGCCTGATCTAGATGCAAGAAAAAGTGATAAAAATGGGAAATACGGAAAAAAGAGAAAAAGAGAGATAAAGTATTTTTTTAAAAGTAGACAAATGGAAAGAAATAGAAAAATAGGATAAATATCTTCTAAATCTAATAGGAAAAAATGTAGTAAACAGATGAGAAAGAGAAAGAAAGTACAAAGAAAAGTTGAAATGAAAGCAAGATAGTAACAAATAAAAAGGAGAGAGAAAGAATTGCGAAGGACCAAAAATAATAAATGAAATTTAGTGAAAAGAGAAAGAAATAGAAAAGAATGAAAGAAAATAAAAAGGATAGAATGAGAATCGGAAAGAGGCATAACGAGAAAGGGAGAGAAAGAGACATAAAGAGATAAGGGGAGAAAAAGAGAGGCAGAAAAAGATAGGCAGAAAGGGACACCAATAGAGAAATGGAGAAATAAGATTGGCAGAATGAAACAACGATAGAAAAAAGAAGAAAAAGAGAGGCAGAAAGGGACACCAATAGAGAAATGGAGAAATAAGATTGGCAGAATGAAACAACGATAGAAAAAAGAAGAAAAAGAGAGGCAGAAAAAGAGAGGCAGAAAGAGACACCGATAGAGAAAAGGAGAAAAGATATGCAGAAAGAGACATTAAGAGAGAAAAGGAGAAAAAAGATAGGCAGAAAGAGAAACCGAGAGAGAAAATGAGAAAAAGAGAAGCAGAAAAAGAGAGGCAGAAAGAGACACCGAGAGAGAAAATGAGAAAAAGAGAAGCAGAAAAAGAGAGGCAGAAAGAGACACCGAGAGAGAAAAGGATAAAAGATAGGCAGAAAAAGATAGGCAGAAAGAGACACCAATAGAAAAAAGGATAAAAAGAGAGGCAGAAAGAGACACCAATAGAGAAAAGGAGAAAAGATAGGCAGAAAAAGAGAGACAGAAAGAGGCGCCGATAGAGAAAAGGAGAAAAAGAGGCAGAATGAGACACCGAGAGAGAAATGGAGAAATAAGATAGGTAGAAAGAGACACCGAGAGAGAAAAGGATAAAAAGAGGCAGAAAAAGAGAGGCAGAAAGAGGCGCCGATAGAGAAAAGGAGAAAAGATAGGCAGAAAAAGATAGGCAGAAAGAGACACCGATAGAGAAAAGGAGAAAAAGAGAGGCAGAAAGAGACACCGAGAGAGAAAAGGATAAAAAGAGAGGCAGAAAAAGATAGGCAGAAAGAGTCGCCGATAGAGAAAAGGAGAAAAGATATGCAGAAAGAGACACCGATAGAGAAAAGGATAAAAAGAGAGGCAGAAATAGACACCGAGAGAGAAAAGGATAAAAAGAGATGCAGAAAGAGACACCGAGAGAGAAATGGAGAAAAAATAGAGGCAGAAAGAGACATGCAGAGAATGGGTTAGAAAGAAAGGCAGAAACGAAAGACAGAAAGAGACATACGAGAAAGGGAGAGAAAGAGGGGAAGAAAAAGACATAAAGAGAATGGGAGAAAAAGAGATAAACAAATAGAGATATACACTATAGATCTTTGTATAAACCAACAATCAAGAAAAACAACAAAGTATTGTAAAGAACAAAAAAAAACAACCATAAGGAAAGATTATTAAATTAATCCTGAGTGAGTTTGAGATAGGATGTACATATTTTCACCATTTAAAAAGAAAATAATTAAATAAAGATTTTGATTATCTGGTGCAGTGGTTCCCAAACTTTTTTGTTTCGTATACGAATTTGTTGTTCTATGAAGTAGTCTTTCCAACATTAAATATAAATTAATTAATTAATATGCCTTAAGTATCACTGTAAAAGGTTTCGCAAAGAGCAGTTGCTCGTGTATTTCTTAATCTTTCATGTAAGGCTCAAATATTGAATCTGCGGAACTGTTTTCATTAACAGGAGAAGGGGCGAAGGCGAGTAACTGCCACCTAAACCAGAAAGCTTCAAGCAGGAAGGGCTCATTAGCCTTGGCTTGCTCCCCACCTAGCAGAAGGAAAACCGAATTTAAAACTCTGCTGTCTTTCAACTATACCAAAACTTGGAAAAGGTAAGCCATCGTGGGTTAGGAAATATAATGAGACGGTGACCATTAGCGCCATATATTTCTGGGCCGTCCCTCTCTTTCTCTCTCCTTGGGGGTTCCAGGTTAGGGCTTGCCTTGTTATGCTGGATGCAGGCTAGCGAAGGGTGTGACTTATCCACACTGGCGGATCCAGAACTTTTGAGTGGGGGGGGCGATTTTTTTCCAAACCCTAACCCTAATGCCCAGTAAACCCTAACCCTATGCATAAACGTGCATATATATATATATATATATATATATATATATATATATATATATATATATATATATATGAGAATTTTTAAAAAGCAGCATTTCTAACCCTTTGGTGAAAAACAAAACAACTGGGGCATCGCTATAAGGTTTTCAAGTGGGGTTCGGGGCAAAGCCCCGACGACAAAAGCGTTTTCTTGCTTTTTTCACTGCAGAAAAGTATTCTCCTGACATTTACAGCTCATTATCCATCAGTGGAGTTCGGCCGCCGCCAAAAGCGTTTTCTTGCATTCTTCACTGTAGAAACGCATTTTCCTGACATCTACAACTCATTATTTATCAATGGAGTTCGGGGCGAAGCCCCGACGCCAAAAGTGTTTTCTTGCATTAGTCATTGCAGTAACGCATTCTCCTGACATCTACAACTCATTATTCATCAATGGAGTTCGGGGCGAAGCCCCGACGACAAAAGCGTTTTCTTGCTTTTTTCACTGCAGAAAAGTATTCTCCTGACATTTACAGCTCATTATCCATCAGTGGAGTACGGGGCGAAGCCCCGCCGCCAAAAGCGTTTTCTTGCATTCTTCACTGTAGAAACGCATTCTCCTGACATCTACAACTCATTATTTATCAATGGAGTTCGGGGCGAAGCCCCGACGACAAAAGCGTTTTCTTGCTTTTTTCACTGCAGAAAAGTATTTTCCTGACATTTACAGCTCATTATCCATCAGTGGAGTTCGGCCGCCGCCAAAAGCGTTTTCTTGCATTCTTCACTGTAGAAACGCATACTCCTGACATCTACAACTCATTATTCATCAATGGAGTTCGGGGCGAAGCCCCGTGGCCAAAAGCGTTTTGTTGCATTCTTCATTGCAGTAACGCATTCTCCTAACATCTACAGCTCATTATTCATCCAATGAGTTCGGGGCGAAGCCCCGCCGCCAAAAGAGTTTTCTTGCATACTTCACAGAAGAAAGGTATTCTCCTGACCTAAAACTCATTATTCATACTATTAAAAAAGGACCTTTTGAATAATGTAGTACTTATAATATTCTAATATGAATTTATAGGCCCCTAATACATTGCAAAAATTCCGATTTGTTCCTTGAAAAGATAAGATGCCCCACATATTTAGATTTTGGCTTTGAGGATCTCCGCCGAAAAAAAATTATTCGATAAATAATATTCAATAAAATCAAAGTATAAATTGTGAATTATAGTCCCAAATTTATTTAACTAGAAAAATATCAGATTGAGTAAAGGTTAGAAAAAGGCGACTATGAAAAAAATGATTTGGGTTTAGAACTCATCTCAATCGTGACTCTTATACTGAAAAATTTCGTTTGAATTCTAATTTTTTGAATGCAAAGTCTTTCTTAAAATAGTTATGATAAATTCATGTGAAATTACATAAACTCTGTCTGGAAATGGGAGGGGCGGTAGAGTGAAAACGATTAATCCTCGCTCCTTTAATAATTTCTGCTAAAGATAGCATTTGGCATTAAAGAATAGGGGTGTGGCGACTCGATGTAAGAATTTAATTTATAGTATATATAAATTATATTAGTGACAGATGTTTTTGTTTTGTAATTTCCTAACTGTACTATAAAAAGAAAAAGTATTGGTTTGTCCGATGGGGGAAAGGCGATTGCATGAATCGCCCCTCCCACCTGGTACAACCCTTTTTCATTTAAATTTTACTAATGTTAAAATTTGAGATTAGAGTGTGGTACGACATAATATACAATGAGTTCACATATCAATATGTAGTTTATATTATATAGATATTCAACTAATTTTGTTCACAATCTATGATTCTCCACAAAAATAGGACCGCCCCCCCCCCACTCAGAGGGCTAGAGTAGGGAGGGCAGTACATGCAATTTCCCCCTCCCCCAACCTCACCGAAACGGCCAAGATACAAGAAGGCGAGCGACATAATATAAATCTAAATATTAATTCAACTAATTTTGTTCACAAACTATGATTTCTCCATTAAAGTAGGACCGCCCCCCCCTCAAAAGGTTTAGGTGGGAAGGGCAGTAGAGATAAATTGGCAAACAGGGAACGACATAATACAAAGATCGGATAAAATATCAATAACAAGTTTTAATCACATAGATAAGTAATTGATTCTGTTAGCAAGCTGTGATTTCTACAAAGAAATTGGACTGCCCCCCCCCACTCGAATTTTTATGGGGGGGGGGCGGGATTGATACCATCGCCCCCTCCCGACCCCACCAAATCGGCCAACATACTAGAGGGGGGGGGGCGAAATAATCTAAAAATAGGTTGAAATATAAATAATTAGTATATATTATTAACATAAGTAATGAATTCGTATACAAATTGTGTGAATTCTATACTAAAATTCGTCCGCCCCCCCCCCTTAGGGGGGGGTCGGCCGAGTGGGGGGGGGGGGGGCGATCGCCCCTACCGCCCCCCCTGGATCCGCCAGTGCTTATCCATCTCCAGCGTCTCTGTAGGCTATCTACTTCAATGGGCTGCTTCTTTGTACTTTGCTACAGTACCGCATTCGAGATCTTGTCTGGCCAGCAGATTATAAGAATCTTCCTCGGGCAGATATTGATGAATAACTGGATTTTTTTCATGGTGGTGATGGTGGTTCTCCAGGTCTCTACTCAATAAAGTGATATTGGCTTAACAATGGTGTTAAAGAGCCTAATCTTGGTAGTGGTGCTTATTTCCCTAGATCTCCAGGTGCTGATGGAAGGCTGCTCGAGCTTTACCATGGCACCAAGATTTGGAAGCAGATACCAAGCAGGTGGGCAGGATGTGGTAACAGTTGAAGAGTCTCACCCAGAACTGAGATGCATTGAGGAAGCTGGTTGGTGGCCTATGCCCAGAAAGGACCACAGGCATGGATGAGATGGTGACCATTAGACAGTTTGTAGCACACAGCGCTACACCTTGTCAGACCAAACTGTATTTCTATCTTTTGGTAAGATTTGCATAAGAACCTTTTAATTTTAAAACTCATGCCACCAAAGCGTCCTTGAACTGTATTGTTGCTTATAATAGAAATCCTTTTAATAATAAAACATGTAGGTTTGTGTAAAACGGCTGGTAAAATCAATGTTTGACTGTTAAGGCTTCCGCTAGGTATTAATTCTATGAACTATAACTAGTGTAGATCTACGTCTGACTGTAAGTAATGCTGAACTCAAACTACTGCAGTAACACCGGCGAAAGGCCGAAACAATCAAATATGTAGTCGACGCTGATGTTGTTCTACAAATATATTTAATAATCAAGAAGGGAATCGTCCGATGTCAGCTATGTCCGTAAATCCGTATATCTATTCTATTGCTCTATAAGAAGCGTCTTCTTTATAGCGTCACTTAAAGCGTTCTTCTTTTTAAACCCACTTTACGTCATCGTCGCTAAGTAAAACTTTACCCTATTCCCGAAACAAATAACTAATTCCTAATCATGTCATAACATTGACCTTTGCTGTTTTCCGTATTTTGCTATAAGTAAATAAATCTTGTAAGACGCTCACAAACCATCATCTTTTCTACATTATGTCCAACAGAGATTCTGTGCGTCTATTTTGAACTTTGAGTGTTCGAAGATTTTTAAAATCTTATTTTTGTCAGGGTGACATCGTCTCAGATGATCCTCCACTGTAACTGTTCTCATATCGTCATAAAAAAGTCACATAGGCAACTGCGTTTTCACAAGGAAGGAATGAATCCCAATTTTAATTAATCAATACTGTACTGTCTACTTTATTTTTTTTTCTTTCTAAATATTAGTTACATATAGACACAATGAAGCAAGATAAATATTTAAAGGATTAACGAACTTACAAATCATATATTAGTGTATGAAATAATTACATTAATGGAATGTGAAAATTAAGTAACGACTGCTTAAATGAAATCTATTATCGTAGACCCTCGTTGACAGCTTATTGACCCACAATTTATTTTTTCACTTTCGTATTTTGCAATTTATGATGGGTCAGATTTCTTTCTGAGCAGAGGATATTGACTTCCTCTATCCCAACCATCCCCCCTCCCATCCATAAATATAGGCAAGGCCTGCAAAATTGAGATTTATTAAACTATGTTTTTAAAATATTGTTTCTTTTTTAATTGTTTTATTATTTTTATGTTGTTAAATCCCACAATAGAATCCTAAATGTTGCTGGTAAAATCATTGGCAAAACACAAACCCCGTTTGGGCAGTTGTTTGAGACAAACATCTATAAAAAAGCTAACAAGATCCTCGAAATAAAGAATCACCCTTTGTGTCAGGATTTTGTGATTTTACCATCACAAAAGAGATACAAGACACCGATAGCAAAGACAAACAGACACAAACACTCTTTTGTTCCCCTGGCAATCAAATCATTAAATAAGAACAATCTGGTATAAACTTTGTCACATGTAAATTATGAGTGAGTCTGGTGTGAATGTACACTTTGGTTTCTTATAGTTATAATGTTTTTTGTTTGGTGTAATTCACAAATTGTAAGACAAATTATTATTATTATTATTATTATTATTAAAAAAACACTAAGAATATTAAAAATAAAAAGGACAAAGGCAGGTTGCAGACATGACCTCAAAGCGAAGTCAACCGACATTACAGAGCGTCCATTTTTAGATTTTAGATAATAAAAAAATATTACAGATTTGAAATAGAAAAGGATAGAATCGAATGTAATACAATATTGAGCGATCGGATATTCCCCTTCCCTCGTCTCTTTTCCACTCATCTAAGCATAACATATTGTTCCGTTTCATTCAAATCGAGCTGAAAGGAATATAAATAAATTAAAACAAAAAACAATCACCACTTTCTCGGAGGTTCGCCTGCATAGTTTTTCACTTTGTTTGTCGGCATCTTTGATTTAGGGTGAAGCGGGGTTAGAAAACCATACGAATGCATTCATCTCACAATAATATACAAAAAAAAAGTAATTTAAAAAAAAAAACTTATTTTTTTTCCTTTAATAGAAAAAAAAATTTTTAAATAAAAAAAAAAAAGATTTTTAAATTTAAAAGAAAAAGGAAATGAAAAAAAGTAAATAAAAAAATAAAAATAAAAAACATTAATTTATATTACATTTCTTAGCTTTACGTACGGATCCGCATGAAATTTTTTTACTTAATTTCTAAATCTCCTAGGCGCTTACTATTAAACTAAAAAGGAAAAAATATAAAGAAAAAAAAGTGCATTCAGGCAACATTCATAGGACCAAGCGCCCACAAAACAGTTCCGGTTAAATTTTCCCCACACTAGGCCACTATTTACTGGACCCTAACCGTAACCATAACACTACAGTCCTTGTCATGCATAACACTAAGTCAAACACCAAGACTAACCAGATAACCAGGCACACCAGAAACACCATAGACGCATTCCCCAGTAGGTGCTAGGTCCCGGGGGTTGGGTAAACCGTAGAAATAGGTTTCCCCCAGAGGGTGGTGGACTATATGGGCTAGTTAGTGTCAGTTTCCCAGGGAGGAGAGGTAACACTTGAACGGGTTTTAGAAATAGCTTCCTACGTTACGAAGGTCCATGTCCTGAAGACATGGGTTGTTTTATGTATATACTAATCTACAGGAAAGGGGTGATCAATAACGACTTTTAAAAATTCTTTTAAAAATAACTAAATATTTTACTTAATAAAATTAATTTACAGAAGAATTTTAAAAAACTTGTATAATATGGCTCGTCAATTTGTCTGTGAACATTATATAAGTAAGTGCTATTTAGTCTTTCTATTTTCTTTTTAAAATTTTCTTTCACCAAAGATATCTTTTACTTCCTTAAATTTCTACTTTTCATAATTAGTTTCTTTTTTCTCTTTCTCTCATAAGCCAATTTATTTGTCCTTTTTTCTCTCTATTCTCACTCTTTTTTTCTTTTTTAAATGTTATATCTCATTTCTTTCTATCTTTTCTCTTTCACCCAGTCTCTTTGCATTCTTTTTTTCTTTCTTTCTTTTTCTGTCTTTGTTTCCGTATTAAAAAAGACTTAATAGCCTGATTTAGATATAATCTAGATTTTTTTTACTAGATCTTTATTTTTCCCCCAAACAACCCCCGCGAAAAAAAATATTTATATGTATTTATGTGTGTGTGTGTACATCATCTTAATTACATTTTGTCCCTTCATTCTTTTGGAAGACGTTTATTGTGCCCTAGAATAGGTTCATCCTGGAGTTCCAAGGAAAAATTGTAGATTCCCCACCACTACTAGCAAGGAGGTCTGGGGGAGCGCTAGGAGCCCCGCCGCCAAGCACTATTTCTGGTATTGAAAGCCTACAAAATACATTTTCTGAGGTATCTACAGTGCATTTTCCTGCTATTAAAAAGGTTTAGTTCAAAAACCTAACAAACTAACTAACTTAGACCCTCCCGCGCCGTTCGGCGCATTTGCCGTCAAGCTGTTTCCATAAAAATCTATCACTGGTAATGTCTGAAGCCTCTTCCCTTGCTGCTCTGAGAACCTTCATGAATGTGTGGCGTCAAGTAGTACTAGGATGTCATCGCAACTCTTGTTATGCGTAATTCATTTTGTCGGAGAACATGTCCCGCAAACCTCATGCGACGCTCTGTCACAATCTCTGTCACAATCTTACTAAGGGGTCAACTCCCAGTTCGGCATTGGAATTTCTTGATTTAGACCCGATCTCTATAACTGACTCCTAAATTCTGTCTTAGCCATCTTTGTTGAGCCACATTTAGTGTTTTTCAATTTCGGCAGATGACTATTCACTTGAATACGCTCTTGGAATTAAGTGACTCTAGTTTGCTTTAGATTTTATATCGAAAAGGGAAGTTTTATCGTCATAATCATCCGTTGGGGGTTTTAAACTAAAAAATTTATTTCTGGAGTTTTGTTTTTTTAAAATTCAAAACAACATTTAGTAACGGTAATAGAATTTAGTAATTGTAGTTTGCTTTAGAATTATATTGAAGATAGAGGTTTTCCACCTTAAAACGCTCTGTAGGGGGGTTAAAACTCAAAACCCCTTTTTGGCAACGCTCATCGCACTTTGAGAGCGTAATTTGCTTTTTTTCTTACACTGAAGATATATATTGTTGTAACTCTGCCTTGCACCAGTGCTTGAGATGTGCACTAGCGCACTGTTGAACGTAAACAGGAAGACGCTAGAATGGAGAGAAGAACAGTGCATCAGGGGATTGTAAAGAGTCTGAATGTTTGGAAGCCAGCTTTTGTGCTGCCTGAAGGTTGTAGAAGGGACTTGGAGCGAAGCGGGGAAGGCTGTCGTTAGTCCACATTCGGGCATTCGGGTTGCTGTCTAAAGTACTGGTAAATTAGTAGTAAGACTCTGAGGAAGCCGAAGGGTGTTATGTGTTTGCCCTAGTGAATAAACACACGTATTTATTTCCTGTTAAACTGTGTTGAGTTGCCTGCCTTTTCGTTGAGTGCCTTCCCCAGAGTTACAATAATATTTTATAGCTTCAAACCCCGCTGGCGGGGGGTTTAAGCTCAAAATCACTTGGCTACGCTCATAGATTTTAGAGAGTAATTTGCTTTATTTTTATATATTGAAGAGGTATTTTTTTTAGCTTCAGACTTCACTGGAGGGAGTTAAAACTCAAAACCCCTTTGACTACACTCATAACAATTTGAGTGTATAATTTCTTTTTTATATTGAAGAGGGAGGTTTATCGTAAATTTTGGAGGGGGTTTTAAAATCAAAATCTTTCTTAACTGTGCTCTTCGAATTTGTGGATTGTCGTTTGCATTTTTTTTGTTTTGTTTTATAGAAGAGGGGGATTTAACTGCAGAAACCCCTGATAGGGGGTTTTAAACTCTACCCCTCCCTGGTAGGGGTTTTTATTCGAACCAACCCCCCTCCCTACCCTGGCTACGCCCATGATCTAGGCTTACGCATATGTAATCTAAATTACATCTAAATTATTCCATATTTGAATATTAGGTCTAAATTTAATAGATAAAGGTCTTAAGAGTGCTAAATCAGAAATCAGACGTTTTGTTTTAGGTAGATGTACAATGATGTACATCTTTATTCTTAAAGTAAGTTCCCCTTTCAGACCTTGTGATCTAGAGGGCAGATGATGGATAAAAAGGTCATCTTATTCTGTGGCCAACGGTCAACGAGGGTGTCAGGTGGCTAGCACAACGACCAACCGCCTTTCTTTCCCACAAAATGTAGGTACCTATTAGAGCTGGGTGGACTCAAAAGCCAAGCGCTTTTCCTCTCAGCCACCGCGCATCCACATCTTCATTCTAGTTCCATTTTAATGAAAATTAAATTACTCTGTTGGTAACGTTTGTCGAAGTACAATCTGGATACCTGTTATTTTTCAATTTCAAAACAATGCCAAACGATTATCCTAATTCGCTCGTCTGATATTGTGCATATTCATGCCAAAATATCTAAAAAAAACAAAAAACAATTTCTTTATTAATAATAGGTTATTAGTTTGTTAATAACTTAAAGGCAATGCATGGTCTTTCGGTTATCACGCTTGACTGATTGTCTCGACGGTCACGTGTTTATAACCTTCTCGCTGTCATCCCAGTCGTCCAGAAAAGATCGTGGAACTTTGACATGAACTTTGCGGCAACGCAGCTCCAGAAAAAATGCCAAGAACAAAATGCTGACCGTTTCTCAGATATATGTCGACCTAACAAAAGTATTCGAAATTGTTAGCAGAAAGGAACTATGAAATATCATGTCAAAGTATGAAAGTCCACAGAAATTCATTACTAGGTGAGACTTTCATGAAGGCATAAAGATTCGTGTCCTGAAAAGTGGAGAACCATCAGAGCCCTTCGAAGTATCAAACGGGGTAAAACAAGGCTGTATCCCAGCACCCATACTGTTCAGTATCATGTTCTCTGCTATGCTGACAGATTCATTCACATATAAAGAAAACAACGGGATAAATATAAAATACAGATTTGATGGTGGCCTAATCAACGCGAAGGGACTAAATGCAAATCAAAAATACAAACAGGAAAGTAATCACGACCTGCTTTTTGCTGACGACTATGCCCTAAATGCCTGCTCTGAAAATGATCTACAGAGCATCGTCAGTGACTTCTCAAGAGCATGTTCAGACTTTGGCCTTACCATAAACACAAAAAAAACTAAAGTCTTACATTTGCCTGCTCCAGGTAAATTCTACTTTGATTCAAACATCAAGATAAATGGACATGACATAAATGCAGTGGCCCTATCGTGGCAGCATACTATCCAGAAACGGAAAGATTGATAATAAAATCGACCTACGTGACCCCAATCCTAGTGCATTCAATGGAAGACTGTCTAAAAACATCTGGAACAGATAAGGTATCACCATAAACACAAAGGTGGTCTATCAAGCTTTCATCCTCCCTACATTACTCTATGCCTTCGACAGTAAATATTTTAAAGAAAACATACATAAAAACTGAACCCTTCCACATGACTGTTTAAGAAAAATACTGAATGTAAAATGGCAAGAAAAATACCAGATACTGAAGTCCTTCGACGAGCGTGTCTGCAAAGCATCCATACAATCCTGATGCAGTCCCAGCTGCGATGGGCAGGACACGTCTGCAGCACGTCTCCTGTATGGCCAATAAGGGAATAAAAGCGCTCGCAAGAAGGACAAAGAAAACGTTTTAGGTAAACACTCAAAGATTCTCTGAAAGCGTTCAGCATTAATCCAGCCACCTGAGAGACAGAGGCACGTGACAGAGCATCATGGCGTCGCGCTATGAAAACGGGCCACAAATTGCTGAGGAAAAGAGAACAACGTTGGCAGAAGTAAAGCGACAGAAAAGAAAAGCAAAACTTATGACACTAGCTCCAGCTGGAATAATCTGCCCAGTGTGCAGCCGAACATTCCGGCACACATAGGTCTCACCGGTTACATGAGGAGGCACAAAACCCCAAAAGTGGTCATCATCAAACCACGATGGACAAAGTATTTTTTACAAAGCCCGCTGGTCTAATTGTTCAATCAAGAAGCCGACGGTGTCGACATCACAAGTTCGATAGTTTTTTTTTTTAATGTTCTTTGTAATGTTTCTCTTGTTTATCTCTCAATTCTCTTTTCTTTCTCTTTCTTCAGTCTCACTTTCTTTTCTTAATGTCTCTATTTGTTTCTGTCATTCTTTCTGTCCTACTTTTTTTTTCGCTCTTTCAATTCCCATATGGGCTAATCTAATCTGACTTCGACTATGTATCAATTATTACTTCTCATTAGCCACAGAACATTACAAAATAGATATATACTTGATAACTAGTTTCACTTGTATACAATAGCACTTTGTTTATCACTGGGAAATCCTTCAAGTCTTCCTAAAACGTCGCTATCTGTAACTACTATTCAAAACACAGCCTACATCTAGATGAACGCCATGTTGGTCTCTTGTTCGCCTAAGTCTACTACGTCATTAGTCTGTCTTATTACGTCACTACTTTTACCGTCGCTAAAACTATACACAATATATTTGTCTAACAAAACTAACCTACTCTCTAAACTAGTACATTACATTCCTCCCCCCTTTATAAAAAGTACAGTAAAATGTCTTTACAATAGCAAGGAGAATTTTGTTTGAAAAAACAAATACAATAAATATGGGGATGGACAACACAACAAATAGATTCTCTTGACATCTCAGGTAGGTTCACTGGTATCTCACAAAATTCGTTCAAAGTCACTTTGGTAAGTTCAATGACAATGCATATAGTCATTTCACAAAATAAGTAAGTCCTTTGACATCCAACAAGGTAAGTACCACACTATCACTGAATAAATAGTAATGTCACTGTGAAACTCAACTTTTTAAAAAAGTCCATAGAGTCTCTGACACAATAAGATCGCTGCTAAGTGTGGTATCTAACGCGATACGCAGTTCGATACTAAGACTTCTGTAGTGAATGTGGTACATGACGCGATACACAGTTCGATACTAAGACTTCTGTTGAATGTGATGTCTGACGTAGCATACAGTTCAAAGTGTCACCTTTCTGTAACAGTCCATGAGTCCAAAACATTATGTTGTAGTTACCACAAGTTACGTTGTACAAGATACAGTTCATCACGTCACAGGAACGTTGTCTACGATGCCAAGTACCATCTCACTGTCCATCTCACTGTCCATCTCACTGTCCATCTTCAAGATCATCAAGAAGCATCACAACTTGATGACATTTGCCTATTATGGATACAAACAGTAAAACTCCATTAACAACTTTTTACGTTTAAACAGTGATACTTGAGGCATCCCTAAATTTCCAACCCATTAATAGATTCAAGCTTATTTCGTCCTTTGCTTACCATTTCATCAGGAATCTAAAATTTACAAATGATCGATGTGATGGTACACACAAAGAAAATAGAATGCTTCTGCTCATACTTACTTTCCTGTAAGCTCTCAATATATATTATCTCCCTTTAAAATTATTACTCTTCAAATTATTTCCCTTTCTCATCAATACAGTCTCATGAGTGTCATACTATAAAATACAAATCAACAGCATAACATATACAACTTATTTTTTGCTGAAAAGAACTCAAAATGTTCATTCAAAATATAACTAACCAATGCTGGTATATATATCTATATATCTATATACTTATAAGTAAACCATCAAGAATTTACTTTCTCCATTGTATTCTGCTTCTCCATTTCTTCGTTGGTAAGGTCTATATGACCTACAATTGTCCCTTGTAGCCTGGTACTCATCAGAGTTACATCTTCTCTGAGGCTTCCCTCTATGATATGTCTATCATAGACATCGCTATCAACTTTTCTGTCATGCACATAGTGGTCAGATCTCCTGAGTAACCACAACGTCTACCTTGCCTATCTCTATGTCCCTTTATATGACATTTAAAACAAATAATGTTTCTTCTCACTTTACCATAAAAATTACTTTGTCTCATTTTGTATTCATGTCTTCTAGTCCAGCTATCTATCTCTCTTTGAGTTAGTCCCTTTAGTCTATGTATATTGCCTAAAAGCAATTCATGAGACAATCCTGGTATTGCTAAACCTCTACAATAACCAGTATAAAATGGTGTTTCTAAGAACACTTTAAGCGCTTGATAGCGCTTTATACTGCCATCTATCAATCTTACCTTTTTCTCATATCCTAAGTAACAATCTGGTTTAACTAAGTTACTTCTAATTACGACTTTACTGCAACCAGAATCTTTTACAAACCTCATAGGTTTCCAATTTATATAACCAGAGTGTACTCTCACTCTGTTAGTTCCATCTTGAACAAAATTTATTTCTTCTACACCCCAACAATAGTTCATCTCTTCTACTTCTTCACTTTCACTACTTTCTCTACTGTCCCTATCATTGGTGAAATAAACTCTACTTCTATTGTTTCTGTTTCTGTTTTCTTCAAACTCAACTTTCCTACTCTGCTTCCTGTAACTGTCTCTATTTCCTGATCTACTGTACTTCACTTTTTTACTATGTGCACCAATATACCCTTTATCTTGATAACTAAAACAGATTATCTCTTTATAGTTCGTATTATCTCTATTTCTATTCATATTATTACCATTACTTGCACTATTTCTATTGTTTGTGTTTTCTCTCTGATGAGAATCACTTATGTTATTGCCATTGCTAGTCTTATTAGTATTTGTGTTTTGTTTTTTTCAATTCAGCATCTAACCTTAATTTCTCTAATCATACTGTAATTTTGTTTATCTGCCTCTTTATTCAATAATTCTAAGTCTCTTAGTTTTTCATTCTCCCTTTGCTCTGCTTCTAGTTTAGCCTTTTCTAATTCCATTTTATCTCTACGCTCATTCTCTAGAGATACCATTTGTTGTATATAGCCTATTAATTCCTTTCCTTTCAATTCTAATTGTTTGGCTTCAGCAATAATTTGCAGGCGAAAAGTCTTCATATTGTTATGACTTTGCTATGCGCACCGCCATCCAAGATAGTGCAGAAAGAAGGTGCGCACTATCAGTGACCAGACAAGTCGGATGTTGACATAAGAGACCAACGATTTCCGCCCAAGTCTAGAGCCAATATGGAGATGCTGTGCTCAAGGCAGATGTCCTTTGTGTTTGTCATGTCTCAGTGTAAATAAACATCAATGTCCTCGTTGAGTTGCCTCACTTAAGTTATTACAATTAGTGTCAGAAGTGGGATTATAGGCAACTCAACGAGAGGAGGTAGGATTTACAATGGCAGCTTTGAAACAATTAGACCAACTCTCGGTTAGAGAGCTTAGGAAGGAACTTCGTAACCGATATGAGATAATTGGTGGTACCAAGGAGGTGCTTACAGCTCGTCTCCGGCAAGCCTTAATTGATGAAGACGAAGATCCGGAGACCTACCTATTTGAAATTGAACCGGAGATTTATGAGCTTATTGTCAAGATAAATGAAGGTATTGATGCAATGTGTGAACAAATTAACAGTATGGGGAAAAAGGTAGATAAAATGGTGTCTCGAGTAGACTCGTTGGTAAAGGAGCAGTTGCCTGTAGACTCGTTGGTAAAGAAGTTGCCTGGTCAAGACTGTGGCTGCACAAACAGTGGTGAAGGAGACGCTGGGAATTGGAGCGTCGTCTGTGTCTGTGTTGTGGGCAAGTCTTGTGGTTGTGACTTTCAAGACGAGAAACGTGACAACGATTGCTGTGATGATCTCAACGAGATGTACCAAATCGAAGGGAAAGAGACAAATGAAGAAACTGAAGACTGTTACGTGCCTGAAGCGTTTGTTCCTGTTGTACCTGTTACCAGTACCTTAACTGAAGTCTGTTATGTACCTGTTACCAGTACCTCAATGAGCCGGACGGAGCAAGACAACGTTGGGTCTGCGTTCAAACCTGTTGCTATGGACCTTAAAGACCTCTGCCTATCTGTCGGTGCTCACGAGGGAAATTCGAAGCTTGACAACTGCATCCAGAAGTTTAGCATGAACTGTACGTGCGGCGCATCACACATAGAATTTAGATGCCAAGAAAACCACCAACAGGGCATATGTACTTCTACCATCATCATCGACATTGGCATAGATGAATGTCAATCAAACCACTCTAAATCTGAGCTGTCAAGAGGAAGACATCTTCCACTTGAACCTGAAGAGACCTATCTTCTGGACGTAAGACTGTTGTCTGAGGATGAATGCGGTGCATTGACTTTGCTTGCAACGTGGCTGCATGTGAACCTGCAGCTCCCTTGAGAGGCGTCTGTCGGGAAGGTCTGCTGAGACAGCGTGTCCGATCAACGGCTGTGCTGAAGAAAACAGTGCTCGACCCTATCTCTTTGTGTGGCAAACGGCCACGTCATTATCGCACCAACAGCCTGGTCAACTGGAGAAAGAGAAAGCGGCACTGGAGGAAAACAATGCGGATGGCCTCGTGGGGAACACGCTCCCTGCCGCCTATGGCTCCCACTGATCGACCTCCACCTGAACTGTCAAACCTCAGCTGCAGTGTTTCTTTTCGGGACGAAAAGTGCTAAGACGGGGGCAATGTTATGACTTTGCCATGCGCACCGCCATCCAAGATAGTGCAGAAAGAAGGTGCGCACTATCAGTGACCAGACAAGTCGGATGTTGACATAAGAGACCAACGATTTCCGCCCAAGTCTAGAGCCAATATGGAGATGCTGTGCTAAGGCAAATGTCCTTTGTGTTTGTCATGTCTCAGTGTAAATAAACATCAATGTCCTCGTTGAGTTGCCTCACTTAAGTTATTACAATATCATCTCCCGGAGCTGTAGCCATTATGTTACTATTATAATCTTACACAACAACACTATTTCTATATATGACAACGGTACTTAGTGTTTGATAGCTAGTTTAATTAGTTGGGTTGCGCACTTTGTTAGGCCGAAAGTGAACGTATATTTTATAGTGACGACATAGACTTTGGGTTAGAGATTAGAATAGACTTAGAATTAATGAGTTACCGCTAGAGTCTCAAGGGGATAACATCGTTCTATAGTGACAGACAAGACTGTGGCCCATTCTGTATTAAAAGTTTGTTTGAAGTTCACCTTGAGTCAACTTGGTCATTGAGTCTGTGTTCCTGTTTAGTACCTTATCTATATTTGTGACGGTGTGCATGAAGAGCTCGCAGATTGAAAATACATCATACAAGGTACGCACGCACTTAGTCGAATTAAGTCGTCTAGAAATACCTCAGCTACATCTGACTACACATGCATCCGTTACATTAGTTCAACCAGTAAAAGGTATTATACTTATCAATATATTGTATAACTCTCAACGTATCGCTATAATGTCAACAAACTACTGTTTTAAGACAATTACTTATATATACTCAATAAACTCACATTAATATCAACGTACTTCACATATATATCCAACCAATATTAATTAGCCTAGATTTACACTGCAAGAAAGAACAATTCTAAGTACTCTGCACAGTACTACTAATATACTCAAACTTTTCAATGACCAACCCTTTACATCAATCGGCTACTACCGAGATGCTTACGTTAAAACACTGGTTTCTTACATAGACAATAGTATACTACTAATTGTCTAGACTCACTTTACATCTAGATTACTACTAGATAAGGCTAAATAAATGTTGCCTATTTTATCAATACGTAGATTATCACACAAAATAATTAATTGAATAAAAAAATAAATATATACACCAAATACATCTATGAGAGATGAGACTTTCGTCTGATAGAAAGATTAGAGACAAAAGTGATACAATAGTTGATAACATTACGAGACTTAAAAAAAATAATTAAGAAATCATTCAGATTTACATACAAGACAAGTTGACAACTATACGTATACGTGGGCTCCTTGCTAGCAAATACCCAATTTTAAGAACACTCCCGGTTCACCCTGATTTAACCTGGTAGCAATAAACTAGCAAGTGGCCACTGAGTCTTATAGAATCTATTTTAAAAAGACTAATAGACGGAAAAATAAACTTTTCTTTTATATTAAAATCCCTTTTGGCCAACAAGTATCACACAAGGGTCAGTGGTCAGTTCAGGCTCCTCCGTCCTGGCAATCTGGAAGGCTTCGGTTCGCAGCTCAAGTGTAGATCAACTCCGGGCAAAGTGTTGCGTTCACCAAACATACAGGTGTAACGTCCTCAAAAGGTGACGATATCGGTTCAGTCAAACTTCCTGTTCCACGGTTCCTCAAGGTAGGCAGTAACGGCTCAGGTTCCTCTTCAACGAATGAGTTCTAAAGTGGCAAGAGTGTAGTCAATCTGGCAGTAACAGTTCAATGTCTTCTACGACGAATCTCTTCTATGGCGTCTGATTCAATGATGACGACGATACACTAATCATTCAAAATAGTTCGACGATAATGTCTCTTATACAGCGCAGTTCCCCGATGAAAACAAGCTCACAGATGTGGTGGGGTATACGACGAAAATTGTGCTGCCAACAGTGGCGTAACTAAGGGGGGGATGGGGGTGAGAATTTTAAAATCCCCCCGAGCCCCCAACTGGGGGGGGGGCCAAAAGGGTGTCAGAAATTTATTTGTAAATACTTAAATTAATATATTTGATTGACAAATAATGTCAACGGGTGTCTATTTTTCCAACATTTATGGATTAAATTTATCACAAAGACTAAACCTAGATCTAGGTCTATCAGTACGTTGACTTTGTTGACATTTAAAAAAAAAATTTTCCCACAGAGATCAAAGTTTTTTTTGTTGCAGTTCGTCTTTCGTTTTAAACTTTTTTGCCACGAATAAAACTGCATGATATACAGCGAATTCCAGGTATCTTGTTACTTTTACTAATAATAGATCTAAATAACGAGTATTATATGGCTACACTAATTAACCTTGAAATTTACAGAATCGAGTATAACAGATCTAAAGGTTATTCTTAATAATGCTAAAATAGTCCATTATTCGGGTTTGGCGTCTATAATTTCAGAATTAAACTTCACACTCGAGTTATTACCCATTTATTCATCTTTCCTCAATCCAATGGAAACTCTCTTTTTATTTCCATCTAATCCATTTGCTTTCGCACAAAACATTAACAAAAATTAATGACGTAATATCATATACTATTAATACATCCTTCCTTTTGAAGTTATTATGAAACCCTTCCTTTTAAAGTTCTTAAGAGTGATATCTACTAGCAGGGCCGCCTCTAGCATTTGCGGGGCCCTATGCGAAACAGATCGCTCGGGGCCTAGTCTGGGTAGGGATAAGCATAATGTCAAAATTATTTTTTTTGAATTAGAAAATAGGCCTACTTTCGTCTTTGCAATAAATTTTTATCAAATGAAAACTCGCAATGCCACTTTTTATTTATTGGTACCCCCAAAATGTCAATTTTGTCTATTCTTCAGGAGATTTGAATAAATTCAAAAAAAGTTCAGGACTTTATCGTAAATTTTGCCTTTCATGAGATTTCCTGGAGGCCCTGGAAAATCAGGAGGTCGCGAAAACCCTGTTATTTTATATACGTTAAAATGGTTTAATTTAATATTGTACACTTAGAATTAGCGCGGGGCCTATGAAAGCGCGGGGCCCACTGCGACCTCATAGGCTGCAGTGGCCTAAGGCCGGCCCTGTCTACTAGGAATTTTAACAATTCGTCCACTTCTGGTTGTCTTGACTGGCACAACAAGTTCTCTAGACGTTGGTCTATAACTGTCTGTTTCGTTTGTTCCAACAGTTTGCAGTTCATTGTCTTCATCGGTATCATAGTACCCAGAGATGTCGTCATCGAAACTCTTATTCAAAAAGCGTTGATTTCTTCTGTATGTTTTCCCATCGTTTGTCTTTATGATGTAAGATCTGGGTGCTGAATGTTTTTTTTTATGACAACTGCTTTCTGCCATGTTTGACCTAGACCAGTGGTTCCCAAATTTTTTTGTCTCGTAGACCCCCTAACATGTTTTCCGGTTTTCGGTAGACCCCCTGCTGAACTATTATTTTAATTTTGTAAATGTAACAACTCAATTTGTTTCTAGTATTTAGTAGAAGATTGGTAACAGTGCTGAACCCTCTTTCCACAAGATAGGAAGATGGAAAAGCAATTATAAACTTTCTGACGATATTCCATAATATGGGATACGTATCGGGTATATCTTTTGGAACCAAAAGAGCTGATATCCTTTTTTCAATTGTACTTTCAGTTCTTCATTAGAACTTATTCCTAGAAGTTCTTCTTGCAATGCTACATCATCCTCTTCTATCATATCAACATATGGATCGATAATCCACTGAGGTATTACCATATTCAGAATATCCTCAAATCTAATTTTAAAATCAGAATATAGGGAATTCAAATGCACATAAATGAAAATGTCCTCCTCCTGACATTTTATGTGTTCTAAATTTGGAAATAGGGAAAATTCGCCACCACCAATGTTTTGCTTTATTAATTTTATTCTTGCAAGATTATGGACATTGTTTTGATCAAATTCAGGTTATCCCCTTGTAGCTGCAAGTTAACTTCATTAAATTTCTGAAATAAGTCTGTTAAATTGGCAATGTCCGATTTCCGCTTAATTAAATTTTGTTTTAAAATTGAATCTTTATCATGCAAGAATTCTGAAACAGTGTCAAAAAGAGAAAAAAATCTAGTCAAACATAAGCCTTTCGACAGCCATCGAACTTCAGTGTGAAGGAGCAGTTGGTGAAAGTTCTCGTCATTTTCTTCACACAATTGAGCAAATAATCGAGTATTCAAAGCGTTGGCTCGAATTCGATTAACAGCAGTAATGACAAACTGAAGAGATTCATGCAATCTGACACTGAGATTTTTAGCAACACGCCGGGTACATTTTCTTTTAAAAGGCTCACAAATCCTCGGTAGCGTCCAACCATTGCAGGTGCTCCATCTGTTGCTACTGATATTATATTTCCTAAAGGGATCTCTTTTTCTTTAAAGTAGTCCTTCAAAACTGTCAGTATTGATTAGCCTTCTGTGTCAATGGCCAAAGTTTTTTCAAATAGAAGTTCTTCGTGGATTTCTTGATCCATAATAAAACGAAAATATGCCAACAATAATGCTTCATTACTAGGCAAGGTTGACTCGTCCAGCTGTATAGAGAAGCATGTAGTTTGCAAATATTTACACAAGAAGTTTTCAGTGTCATAACTCATTTCATCTATTGGTCTTTGAACGGTGTTGTTACTTAAAGGAATTCTTTTAATGATATCAGAAGCAGGCTTGTGTAAAACAGTTTGTAAGACTTCTGCAACGGCAGGCAAAATCAATTTTTCACCAACAATGTCAGGTTTTCCGGATTTTGCTATCAGTAAAGAAATATTGTAAGATGCTCGTAAACTATCATCTTCTCTTTGTGATGTCGAAGTGAACATTTTGTCCACTGTAGGTCTATTCTGAGATCTATCTTTAAGTGTTTGAAAATACTTCAAGTCTTTATCGATTTTATCTGGGTGGCATCGTTTCAGATGATTCTCTAGTTTAGATGGTTTCATGGCATCATTACACAAAATTTTGTGACATAAAAGGCACATAGGTAATAGCTTGCTGGATGAGGAAAGAATAAAGCCGAATTTCAAATATTCAATACTATACTGTCTACATTTTTTTCTAGATTCGGCCATGTTAAATATCAGTTACCTGTAGACATAATTAGGATATTTTAAAAAGTTATTAAAATAAAAACTTTCGATTCGCACAAAAGGATTTCACCAGGATTGAAAGTTAAAGAATTAGCTAAGGTAGGCGTACCAATAAAGTATCATGTGTGTTGGAAATAAAAGAAACTAAAAGTGAGGTTCTGCAGTTGTCAGGAAATAACTACCCCATCCATGAGAGCAGACGTATAGCATCGTATTATTCATTCTAAGAAATCAATGCACATAAAATAAAACTAATAACATCATAAAAAATATATCTTTTAGTATAGTGAAAAATAGTCCTAATAGGATAAGCATCAATGTTTTACCATGCTAACGTCTGCATTATTTTAAGTTTCAACATCACTGCCATGTATAGCAATCTGAACATAAAAAAAATAAAATATACTTTATAAAATAGTAACGTTCAATGTTGTACCAAGATCATCACCAACAAACAAAGCGCACACTTGGACAATTAGTCAAGGAAAAAAAAAAACATTGATAGGTAAGCTATACAGATTTTAAGCAAAAAACAACCACCACTTCTGTTTCATGATTGTAATCTATGACCATCGCAAACAAGATATAAGACACAGATCACCCAAATGGGAATAGGCACAAAAAAACTCATTCAATAAAATGAACCTTTAAGTTGTAAATTTTACATGTAATGCTAAAGAGAAACTGTTGTAGGAATGTATAGTTTGTGCAATATCCTACAAATTGTTTGCTCTTATAATGTATTGTAATGTGTAAGGCACAATTGTAAAACAAATTCCCTCACGGATAATACAGATTATTATAATATATTATTACTATTATCATGTTTTAAATAGAATCTTGAAGTCTTGAAATGGTTTACTCTACAGAGCTCAATAACCTTCAAATGCCACATTTAGTTGCATTCCACTCTCCAGTTGAACTAAATAATCACTATCTCTACCATCAGACTCAAACAGCTGGTAATCACTTACCACAATCCTTATTCTACAATAAAAACATAAGTATTAAGTCTTATTGACATTTTATTTATCCAAATCTAATTATATCCACTCTGTCGTTCTCTTAGGTCAGAATTAGTAAATGTTAAAAAAAATAAAGAAATTAGCAGTGCATTCGTCAAAGAAACAATTAAAAATCGGCGATTGCAGGCATAGCCCGGTGACTATAATTGTGTAATGGTTTTAAATGGGATCCATTAGCGTAGACCCCCAAAAGCATCTCATAGACCCCCAATATCTTTTTTAACTTTCGTGGACCCCCTGGAGGTCGTCGTAGACCCCTGGGGGTCCATATAGACCACTTTGGGAATCACTGACCTAGACGAACTCTCCGACAGAATAATTTTTAGGTAGTCTTGCTTTTGCATCGTATTTCACTTTGCTTTTCATCTGTCGTTCGTTGAGTAATGTCTCTGCATTTTCAGCTACCGATGGTTTCAATAGTTTGGGATCAGTTGGAATGATTTCCTGAGTCTTCTACTCGTCAGCAGTTGTGATGGTGAATACGGCAGTCCACTTATCGGAGTATTTCTATACTCGAGCATAACGAGATATGGATCTTTCCCACTTTTGTATGCTCTGAATCCTTTTGCTTTCGCACAAAACATAAACAACCAACAATGACGTAATACCATATAATATTAGCACAGAATATTCTTCATACAGTGGAAAATTAAGAATTTTTGCCTATCTTGAATTCTGGTCAAAGCTCCTGCGCCTAATTAATATAGTTCGGAAGAAACTACAAAAGTCTGGACTGCATATACAGGAAGCTGCTAAAGGTATTAGTACCCATTCATGCTTTCTTCAAAATGATGAGAAACTGACAAAAAAACAATCCATCGAAATAGCAAAAGAAGGTAGTGAATACTATGGATTCCCTGTAATCAAAATAACCAGAAGAAAGAAAAGACTTGATGGGAAGTTGAGTTCTAATGTAGGACTGTCAATAAAACTGTAATTCAAACGTGTTGCGACAGATGTGCTGGACAGATTTCATATGGAGATGAAGGGCAGATTCCAAAGGCTGAAAAGAAAATGGATACCTTTGGGTTTCTTCTTGAACCAAGACACCTGTTAGATGAAGACACGCTTCTGAAAACTGTGCTACTTTTTCTGTCTGTATGATGAAATAAATGGAAAATCGCTTTTTCAATGATGGCATCGATGCACGTGCACTTTTAATCAACAAACCAGTAATACAATCACCAATAGACATATTTAGGTAAAAAGGCTTCATATGGGAATTACGTGTGCTCAAACTTTGCAACCTCCTCCGAATACCGCTAATTCAGGCCACTTCCATTAGGTCATGTGAGAGATCATTCTCAAAGCTCAAGCTCATCAAAAAGTATCTCAGGAGCACAATGACACAAGAAAGGCTTATCATGGTTTTAATGTCAGTGAAGTCATAAATACTAGAAAGTATCGATGAAGTTGATGTTATAGATGTCTTTGCTGCACAGAATGCACGACGTGAAGTGATATCAATTTAGATTTGTCACTTGTGCATTATTTAACTAATAAACAACGGTATTATTCATTAAAAGAGTCTTGATGATTACTTTTTGTTAAGTTTACTGATATACTGAACCAATTTGATTTGGGGCTTATATATTTTGCGTACATAATCTCATGTCATATGTCGAATGTCAAAATGCAAGGGGCCCCCACAGAGGTCAATCCCCCCGGGCCCCCAAATCCCTAGTTACGCCCCTGGCTGCCAATGTAATCTGCGACGACACATAACAATCTTGACGGTGACAAAGATGAAGTTCTAAATAACAGCTCAATGTTTCACTTCCACTATCTTCAGGTCAGGAACAATAGTATGCAACAGTCAATACTGAGACAAGATGGTGGTGCTGTCTCACTCAAGAGAGATACAAAAAATGAGAAGTCCAACTTTCTCTCTAATGAACAAAATACGCAAATCTCACAGGTTGAACAGACGAGCACGCAGTGTGGTAGTATGGTATACCATCCCTCGTGTGTAGATCTAGACTAGTACTTAGAAGAATGACGTCTTCTATACATCACTGTCTAACTGACAAAGTGATTCTAACAATCAACATCGACGACCTTGCAAAGTTAATAACGAGCGCCGCTCAAAATACTGTATTTCAAGACGAATGACTTATTTGAAAGCGAAGTAAAACTGTCTACTTTTCAATGTTTGTTTTTACATGTTTAGGATGTTCCTTCAGAGTTGAAGGTAATTACTTCCTAGTCCAAACCTCCCACAGGACGACGGGGGAAGGGAGCGGGCAGGGTTTGAACCCTCCACCATCGATAAATCTGAACAACAGTCCTGCGCGCAAACCGCACGAACAGGCAGCCATCTCAGCCATGTCCCACGAACTCTAGTTCAACTGCTAAAAATTTCTGACTCACTTCAAGCAATGTTCTGGCGTTCTTCGATCTCGTCTCGGGGTCGCCAAAATAATGTTGTGGGCTAATCTTATATGACTTCGACTATGTATCAATTATTATTTCTCATTAGCAATATATTTGTATAACAAAACTAACCTTCTCTCTCTAAACGAGTACATTACACCCTCTTCTTCCTCTCACCTTTCCTCATTCTTTTCATGACATATAAGCTCTTTCTTTATCTTCATTCTCTCCTATTTTCTTTTTCTTTTCTAATTCTTCACTGCGCTCTTATTTCAATACAGTTACACGTTCATACATACTCTATTATATTTAGTATTTCTTCTTCGTATCTTAACTTTTGTTCACACTATATTTCTCTTTTTCTTCTTCAATGTTAAATCTTTTTTTTTTTAACCCTTTTTCGTTCATTCAAATTCTCCTTTTCTTTTTGTTTTATAACTTAGGAAAATACGAAAAGTTGTGTCCAAAAAGCCTATACAGGTTAAGGTTACAAGTAAAAGAATCTTTAAAGCTATTTTAATGGTAGTCAGGACAGTTGTCAAAATTATTTTGAGTGTTAATCTAGCCTGACATGTTTATTAGCGATTTCAGCTTTACCACACAATTTCAATAGACATTTCATCATAGTCCCACACATCTGTTGAGCGTGCTGATTCCTACAAGTTTTGAGGAGCTGTTGTAGTCCCACAGATTGCCAAATTCTCAAATCATTGTCATCTTCAGCCGTGTCAGAATAGTATGCCCATTAAAATCTTTTGCAATGTTCCATGCTTAAATATTTATCAATCACTATATCGGGTTTCCATGAGAGCTGTGAAACAAATATCTTTTAGTTCTAGACCTTGTAGACGGATTTCTTGGTATTTGCATTTATCCTGTGAAGCGCCGAACGTGCATGTCTTGTTATCACCTAAATGCATTTGTCAGGATTTTATTTCCTGTCGTAGGACCTGTGGAAGACAGAGACTTTTTGTATTTCAGCAATAGTTTTTGGACGCAAACTTAGGTTGGCTTGATCTGTCCGACTGATTGAGACACTCATATCTTGTACAACGCCTACAAAGCTTAAGTGAGACTATTTGTCAGTTTTTTCGTTTCTTGAACTCTCTTTTCAGGTCTGTACTTATCATTGACAAAGTCAAAGCCATAGTTGTTACGTTTCCTGTCTTGGTTATCCAAGTTACAGACATCGCCAACACCACCAGCACCTTCGTTGTAAATGCAAGTACTACCACAGCCTTTGTTGATTAATGGTTCATTTTAGCCCTTATCACGTGTATTTGTCCTTCTAGGACATCCATTGTCTCCTTCTTCACCGAATCTTTAATTATGCCAGTTGTTTAATTTTTTAATTCATCCTTTATCTATTTAACGTTCCAATCAGGTACGCATGCAGTTGTCCCATTTTTATCTCACTTTATTCTCGCTTCAGGTTATACATTTAGTAAACAATCTAACCGATATATTGGTCTAATTAGTTTCCAGATTATTCCTGTTTGGTAACTGCGTTGTCAATTAATTACATTTCATTACTATCCAAATATAAAATATATAACAACACATTTTATTTAGTTGTAAATGTATTGAATATATTTAGTTTTGAACTTGTACAATATTATAAAAATATTTGGTGACTGTAAAGTTTTACAAAATATAGTTATTTTCTATATACAACATATAAAATATGTAAGTTTTAAAGTACATTAAAAATAGATATTCACTTCCTTTATGTCTTTATTCATTTCTTTATGTTTCACAGAGAATGTGAGACCCCCTGTGCTGAGAGACGGTTCCCCCAGGAATGCAACACCCTCACTTCAAAGCGAAACAGAAAGCAACACAGAGAACTCTTCTCTAAACCCTCCTGTTAACCGAACAACCAAACCACCCCTATCGGGGGAAGTGGACCCGGTTGAAGCCCCGACCATCGAGTCACCAAGTAATGCATTTGTCAGGATTTTATTTCCTTTCGTAGGACCTGTGGAAGACAGAGACTTTTTGTATTTGACTGTACTAATACCGCCGATTCAAACTGCCGATACAACCTAAGAGAACGAAAATCAAGACCCAACTACAGGGTTTGAGAGACTGATGTGTTCGATAAACAGTTGCTGTATAATAGACTAATGTGTTTGATAAACAGTTTGGTATTAACCAGTATTGCAGGTGTGTTTAGATGCTTATATTTTATTAATCATTGTATTTGCTAGAAAATTGCAGGTATACCCAGGCTTGGTGGGAGAACAAACGAAACGTAATTTTTAAATATATGAGCAATTAACAGAACACAGCCTGAAACAACAATAATTAAACATTTTGTCCAGAATGATTTCTGTGTTCAGATTCAAGATCTTTTATTAAGTTGTTTAATGCTGAGTTGGCAAAAAGCCGTGCCTCATTTTGGACTTGATCATCTAATGATGTGTCTAACAAATCTTGAGCATTTCCAAGTGTTGTTGGGTTTGCGCATTCCTCACAGATGCTTCTTCCCATTGGGTGAATGATGGCTCGTTTATTTGATGAATTAAATGTGCATTTACAAATAACACATTTAACTCTATTGCACATCTGAAATATAAACGTTAGATATGCGTAAGACAAACGTAAATATCCCCCCTCCTAAAACTCAATGCATACTCAATAAAAGTTATAGTTGAAAATATTGAACTACATAATTTACTGACCGCCCAAATTCTGTTAAATCTTTCTTCTGTAGACTTTCGGAAATTCTTTTGATCTTCCTCCAAATCTTTTATTCTGTCAAGCTAAAATATTATATACAAACATATATGAGGCAGCTTAACAGATAATACAGATGTTTTTTCAAGGGAGATCACAAATCCATAACCCTGATGGCTGCCTTTAATAAACATATGTCTTCGTTAAATCACCTTCCTTGATTTTTATGTACCGTTATAGAAAACTAAAACTGTTTGACCAATGTTGATGAAACTTCACATGAACAAACCATGAATACTAACGGTGAACCTAGGAGATGTGAAGCAGCCCTACTGCAAGCCTATATGTAAAAAAAAAACAAAAAACAACCCCAACTTGGTATTTGCAAGAACGGGGACGGTGAGCTGTGTACGTCGTACGGCCCCTCATGTCCAGTCATTATATCTGGAAGCCCTCAGACAGGACAAGGGTAAAGAGCTATATGTCCAGGCCTGGTTGTTGGATAAAAGCCTATCAAAAAATCAACGGGATAATGGCGCTGTAAGCGCCGTCTCCCTACTGGACTTCATTGAAGGAATAGTATATCAACTGGTAAATTACAAACTAGGCCACATTTCCAAACAAGGAATCCTTTTCACACACTAGCCCCGTTTTTGTATGTCGAGCTAAATTAACAACATATTTACAGTATACGTAGTAACTTTTTTTGTACTGTAACACGACATTAGAATACTGTCTGACTATTTACGAAATAAACGATTTTGATTGGTTTTAGTCCGGCTACGTGTTTGTTTTTAAATAACAAGGTGAACTGTTAAACAGTAATAGCCGATTATAATGTACAGGTCATAAGACGCTTTCTTTGTCACAACTGAACTGTATTTCGAAATTCGAAATAAAAAATGTCGTGTAGCTTAATTATTGGAAATATTGAGCAACAATTTTGATGTTATGAGAACTGGTCTAATTCTGGGACTTCTTAGGCTTAGTTGTTTTGTTTTTTTTAAATATATTTTGTATTTTTTTATAGGTTAGTCTTGTTAATGATAACTTTGCTCTGTTAAATATTGAAAACACTTATTTAATTAAAAAAAAAAAAAAAAAGAAAACATTAAAAAAATATTTTTGTTTTAGAAAATATTGACTAGGCTAAGAAACATCAACTGAACTAGAACCAAAGACCATCTGCTTTGGCATCAAAACTCGCTTAGCATTCGTACAAAGCCTTAGTGTATGTAATTAATGTTTTTAATAAACATTACTTACAAGAACTTTCTCATTTTCATTTGCAACTTCGTTGTTCATGATCATTTGGAGATTCAAATGCTTGTTATCCTGCTCGAGACCTTCATGGTACTTTCTATAGGCATAGTCCTTCACATTTACTGATGTAAGACACTGTGAAAAAAAAAATGCATGTTAATTATATAGAAAAGTCATTGTCGAATACAAGCGAAGACAACAAAATTAGAGCTTAAAAACAATGCATTTTTCGTTATTGTAGCCGAACTAATCACTTAGCCTTAATATTATAATTCTATGAAAGTAAAGACTGTGTTTTATCATAGTAGTAGTACTACTGATAATATTAGTAGATATTTTTTTAAATGACCAATAAAATAGCCTATTGCAACCTGTGCATTTTCCCACAAAGCCGTTGTTTGCTGATGATCTAAGTTCTCTTTTCAACTTCTGCGCCTGTCTTTAATGAGTTTTTGATTGAGCCTTGTGTATATCCCGCAGCCTTTGTGAGAGCTTCTAGTCTATTTCATAGGCCAACTGCTGCCAGTTACTTTCCTCTAAGACAAAGAGGGCAAACTAGAGCCTGACTTTTATCTTTATAGGGCTGTCGAAAGGACCTTAACGCTTAGCGCTACTTTACTGTCCTTACCGGACTAAACTGTGACATAATTGTTTGTAATGCAATTTTGTTACTATATGCCCATTATGGAGAGAAGGCACCTTTGATGGACGCGTTCGATGAGCCTTAAATGTCTTTCTTAGAGCTCTAGGTCTCAGAACCATACAAAAGTTTGATTAGAACCACGGCTTTATAAACCTGAAACGACAAACGGCGCTGTTGGCTTTAGTGTGCTTCTCAAGTACGTAGTTTGGCGTATCTCAATTATAAGGCTGAAAAAAAAATGGTGAAAGTGATCTAAATAAATTATACTCTTCAAATTTACTTTTCTGGTTTTGAATTCTCGCTCAGTTTCTTCATCATCATTTTGAAGTTTTCGCTTCAAACCTATAAAATAAAACCAATAACTAACACTTCTAGTAATAAAAATAAAACAAGTAAAATAAAACAAATACTTTTTAAAATCTCATTACGTATAACCGAAACAATTATATCATGTATTTAATTTTTAATAGATATAGAATAAAAATCTACAATTTGTGCGATGGAAATATTTGTTTCCCATGTGAACAGCATAGCATATGCATGTCACCCACTACTCCTACTAACCCTGATCATAATCGCTCTATTTACTTTATATTTTTACTTGACTAGATCCACAATATAGAATATATCTAGAAGCTAGATCTAGAGGTAGATTAATTAGGCTACTATATGTGAGACCTCCCACAGTGAGTTGTGCACGAATGCATTTTTATTTTCGTGTTTACTAGCTGTGTTTTTAAGCATAAGAACTAGATTCTAGTTTGTATTGAGCGTGCTTTATTGTCAAGTATTTTGCGTGTGTTTACGTCACGCTTAGTTCCCGTATGACCTTTGCAGCGGAGAGAGCTTTCTAGCTGGTTACGCTACAGTTATGTTTCTCCGTTTTAACACTTAAGTTAAGTTAAGCCTGAAGCTGTGGTAAAGAGTGCAGACTTGAATTCGCCTTTGGAGCCGTGACTATTTCTAGATTTAAAAAAACAAATAAGTACACATTTCAGCATGGGCGGACAGGCTATATGGGAAACGGGCAAATGCCCGGTGGGCCGGTACCAAATGGGCCGGTCTAGTCGCGACCAAAGAAGAAAATTTAAATGCAGACAACAAATGACAGCAGCAAGACATAAAGGCCCGAACACGTTTTCTTGTTTGTTTGTTTTTTAAATTCTTAATACAATTAATTTTATTTGAAATTCAACAAGAATATCAAAAAAAAAAACAAAAAAAAAACCTATACACTGTACGTATTATCGTTTGCAAAATGTTAGACCGTACTTTCTGCTATGCACGAGCGGCATGTACTGCTTTGATGTCTCCGAGGTTGAGTTTGGCCTAATCATTTTGCTGGTCGGCATGGGCCTTTGATGTCACTCTCATTTGTTTTTGTTTTTTTTTGCTCCTTCCCTCCCCCGTCTTTTAATGGTTCCAATGAAATTTAACCAAAAAGAGGGATGAGAGAGGTTAAGTTAGAAAACATTGATATAACGCAGCAAAAAAAAAAAGGCGCTACAATTAGCCCTTTAACAATACTTAATAGAAATCAACTTTAACACACACAACCGCGAAATTGCAAAACAACCCAAATTATTCACAGCTCAATATGGAAATAAAGCTCTACTTTCTGCGATTTGAAAAGAAAAAAAAGTTTCTTTTTGTTTATTTTTAATAACATAGATCTAAAAATACTACACTTAAGGCTTACAAAAAAAAAAAATATTCAATTAAAAAATAAATCTAGATCTAAATCAATTTTTATACTATTATAATTAATGGCAAACTTATGCTTAGTATGAAGTAATTAATGATGAAAATTATTACAATAACTACAATAATTTATATAGCACTGTAACATCCGATATTTAATGAAAGGAGATTTATATTTTAAATAATGGGTCATGGTATATTCATTTACAAATCGCGTTTTTAAGAATGTACTAGGAGGAAGCAAGAGCTTTTTACATTAAGTAAGTGCCTCGATCCGTTCTGCTTTCTCTTATCTTTTAATGGAATGGGTTGCCTGAGTCAACCAGGAAAATCAATGATTTAGCATATTTTAAGTCACAGATCAACATCCATGACTAGACTGACACATGAAATGCGTAAGACGTAACAATCTTATTTTTTGAAGAAACGTCTGTAATCTATAAGTAATACCAAAAAGCTTCCAACTCATTTGGCTTCTATTGTATTGTTTATAGTTTTCAGACTACAAACAGGTATAAATAGAATACATTAGGTAATCCTACGAATGCATACGTCCAGTTTTCGATGCGTTATCAAACATTATATATTTTGTAGATAATTAGGCTTACATCTATAATATAACTCATGGGCGTAGCCGGGAGGGGAGAGTCTTCAAACCAACACTTGCCTCATACCTCAATGTCTGAAAGGGAAACTTTACTTACTGCCCCAGTGCAGCCAACTTAAGCAAACTACAGTCACCAAATTTCATGAGCGTAGCCAAAATGGGTTTTGTGGTTACCCTCCCCATCCAATACAAAAACTAAAGCGTTTTACCTTTTTTAACCAGTCGCTGGACTCTATTGAAAGCAGATTTGGTTTTTGAATTTTTTAGCGGGAGAGTAGCAGACTAATTGCACAGTAGATACCTCAGAATATGCATTTTTAAAGCTTAAAATAACGGAAATAATGCATGGTTCCGGGGCTTCGCCATGCCATTTGTGGGCCGGTTTATATGGTAATGCAGTCGTTCGTAGTGGCATCAGTATAAGTACAATATATGGGGTCGCACCATAATTGTGGCATCGAAAATATTTTTTCCAATTAGATTTATAACCCTACCCCTAACCCAATTAGATTTATACTTTTAACCATTTTTGTCCTTTTTTATACACAAAGTAAAGTAATTAATATTTTAACTTTGACAATTCAAATGCTTGAAATATTATAATTCAGTTCTCTACAACATCTTCCTACTAAAAGAAATCTATAAAAAAAAGGAACTCTAAATGGAAAATTGTTACAATGTCATGATCCTATGAGTTGGTAGAGTAGTATTGCATTTGCAGAACAGGATGGTAATGAGGGTAGATTAGTATTGCATTTGCAGAACAGGATGGTAATGAGGGTAGATTAGTATTGCATTTGCAGAACAGGATGGTAATGAGGGTAGATTAGTATTGCATTTGCAGAACAGGATGGTAATGAGGGTAGATTAGTATTGCATTTGCAGAACAGGATGGTAATGGAATTAGAACAAAAATTAGCAAATGGCCATTGTTACGTACAGGTGAGACTTTTAATGATACAATAACAGACTCATATATGGTACATAATGATGACTTTAAACTTGAGTTACAATTAATAATGTGTTAATAAAAACTTTGACTCCATTACTCCATTTTCGGATTCCATCCTCTCTACCCCTTTCAACATACATTCGCACCATTCCACATTCACACTAGGCTGCGCACGTAACAGCTATTCAACTCAAAGGTGGTCTTGACCCATAATCTGGCCCACGCTAGTAAAGTTATGATAAGTAAATACAAAATAAAAAAATAAAGTCTTCTTAACTTACTTTCTGAAGATTCTGCATTGGGTCTTGGTCTGTTCTGTGTGTAGCATATAGGGGCAAATCCTGAAAAAAAAACAACCTGATATTACTTACTGCTGTGTATAATTATTAAACAAACCCTAAAATAAATGAATTACAGATTTGTGACTTTTTTTTGGTTTACAATATATAGAAGAATATGAAAATGTATATAAAGATGGTTGTAATTGTTTAATTACTTATTTAAAAACTTACCAGGGTTGTTTTCCCCTTCACTGGTGTCATGGGCGTAGCCAGGGGGGGGGTGGGGTTCAAACCCCCCCCCCCCCCGAAATGAAATCCCCCCCCAAGGGGGGGGATCGGAATTTAGTGAATGATTTTTTGCTTTGATTTTGTTTATTTTAGGTGAGATTTTAATACTAAACCATCAATTGCCCCAGCACAACCAATGGGGTTTTGAGTTTTAAACCCCCTACTTGGGTTTTTGCAGTTAACCCCCCCCCTCTTCTATAAAACAAAACAAAACAAAAATGCAAGCGAAAATCTCCTAATTCCAAGAGCACAGTTAAGAGAGATTTTGATTTTAAAACCCCCTCCAAAATTTACGATAAACCCCCTCTTCAATATAAAAAAAAAGTTAATTACGCACTCAAAATGTTATGAGCGTAGCTAAATGGGTTTTGACTTAGTTTTTAGTTTAAACCCCACTTCAGCGGGGTTTGAAGGTAAAAAATACCTCTTTAATAATAAAAACAAAGCAAATTATACACTCAAAATGTTTTGTGTGTAGTCAAAGGGGTTTTGAGATTAAACTCCCCTCCAGTGGAGTTTGAAGCTAAAAAGTACCTCTTCAATATAAATAAAAGCAAATTACTCACACTAAAATCTATGAACGCAGCCAAAGGGGTTTTGAGTTTACACCCCCCGCTTGGGGGGTTTGAGGCTAAAAAATACATCTTCAGTGTAAGAAAAAAAAGCAAATTACGCACTCAAAATGCTATGAGCGTTGCCAAAAGGGGTTTTGAGTTTCAACCCCCATTCAGAGGGGTTTAATGCTAAAAATACCTCTTCAATATAAAAAAAAAGCAAATTACACACTAAAATTATTTGAGCGTAGCCAATCCAATCGGGGGTTTTGAGTTTAAACCCCTCTTCTACAGATGACGTTTGTTTAAAGTTTAAAACCCCTCCAGATGGTTTTGAGTTTAAGATCCCCCTACAGAGCATTTTGAGGTGGAAACCCCCCAACAGATGATTTTGACGATAAAACTTCTCTTTTCGATATAAAATCTAAAGCAAACTACAGTCACTTAATTCCAAGAGCGTATTCAAGAGTAGTTACACATTTTTACCAGTGGCAGGGCTCCCTTAATAAACTGCAGTGAATAGTCATCTGCCGAAATTGAATAATACTAAATGTACAGTGGCTCATCAAAGATGGCTAAGACAAATTTTAGAAGTTCGTTATAGCGATCGGGTTTAAATCAAGGAAATCCTATGCCGAACTGGGAGTCGACCCTTTAGTAAGATTGTTAGAAAGCGACGCATGAGGTTTGAGGGACATGTTCTCCGACAAAATGAATTACGCATAAGAAGAGTTGCAATGATATCCTAGTACAACTTGACGCCACTCATTCATTGAGGTCCTCATGGCAGGTGGGAAGAGGCTTCAGACATTACCAGTGACAGATTTTTATGGAAACAGCTTGACGTCAAATGCTCCGAACGGTGCGGTAGGGTCTAAGTCAGTAAGAATAGCACATTAGGTTTTTGAAATAAAACTTTTTAATAGCAGAAAAATGCACTGTAGATACCTCAGAATATGCATTTTGTTGGCTTTCAATACCAGAAATAGTGCTGCTAGCGCTCCCCAGACCCCATTGCTTGTAATGGCAGGGAATCTACAATTTTATGGAAACAGCTTGACGGCAAATGCGCCAAACGGCGCGGGAGGGTCTAAGTCAGTAAAATAGCTTATTAGGTATTTGAAATAAAACTTTTTAATAGCAGGAAAATGCACTGTAGATACCTCAGAATATGCAAAAAAAATTTGTCACCTTGGTTCTGTAATGTTATTGCCGAAGTAGTTTTGGACAGCAGCAGTCCACTACCTATAAAATGCTTCCAATAGCATGCATCGTAAATAGTCTTTTGTCAACCATTCCAACTCCTAGCCTATATATGCGGCTTCAAATATTGGTGGAAATATTTTCTCTAACAGTAGAAGGGGCAAGGCGAGTTGTGGGCTCTAAATGAGTAAAGTTATGTCAGGAATGGCTCAACAGCCTTGGCTTGCTAATCTTACCTTGACCTGGTTCATTTGTTTCTTCTACATGTGCTCTGGGATTTGTTGATTCGTCTGAACCTGTCAATCATAAAAAACAGATTAGTTAAATAAAGATTATTATTTTTTGAATAATTTCAGGCAGTTGTATAAATACCGGGAAAACATGTTTGAAAAATAAATTAAATTTTAGCAAATCAATTAAAAATATACTACAAAGCACCACTGGACATGATCTTTTGGCACGCAGGACACATGAAGAAAAAAAACAACTCAGTTACACTATAACTACAGTTGGCCATCTCCACATTGCTTCTATACCAATAATCTGTATATATCATTCTCTTCATTGCTCAAGAGTTCGGACATCACGTAATGGAAAGATTACTCTTTCATTTTGCAAGTCGGACGGAGTAGTTACCCTAAGTAATTCATTAAGAAAGAATATAAAAAATAAAAGAGGGGCGGTGGGGGAGGGGTATAAGTAGTATTCACCCGTCACTAAATAGCAGGGCCGGACTAAACCATTGTTACCAGAAAGTCATGGAAATATAAAAAGGGGCTTCAAATATTGGTGGAAATATTTTCTCTAACAGTAGAAGGGGCAAGGCGAGTTGTGGGCTCTAAATGAGTAAAGTTATGTCAGGAGAGGCTCAACAGCCTTGGCTTGCTAATCTTACTTGGACCTGGTTCATTAGTTTCTTCCACATGTGCTCTGGGATTTGTTGATTCGTCTGAACCTGTCAATCATAAAAAACAGATTAGTTAAATAAATATTATTATTTTTTGAATAATTTCAGGCAGTTGTATAAATACCGGGAAAACATGTTTGAAAAATAAATTAAATTTTAGCAAATCAATTAAAAATATACTACAAAGCACCACTGGACATGATCTTTTGGCACGCAGGACACATGAAGAAAAAACAACAACTTAGTTACACAATAACTACAGTTGGCCATCTCATTATTAGTTCTACAACAATAATCTATACTATAAAGTAGAATGTAAGACGTATGTATGTATGTATATATTGCTATAACCCTAGTGGCGGACTGAAAGGGTTAATGTGTGTACGGCCTACTGACACACATGATTCAGGCCAATCACACAGGTCAAGTGCTCTTGAACAAGGGACAACCGGACATTACTGCTAATGCACGCAATATGACCAATGTTATGGTCATGTGACCACAAAGCCTTTACAGACGGGAGACAGTGTGTTAGAAAGGACAGTAGAGTCCAGGACAGCAAGCAGTAAGGACTGTGTGCAACGAAGTGAGTCCTCGAAAATGTAGCTGTACGAGCTAGAGAGACTTGTAGTGATTAGTTAGGCAGTTCTGTAGTGTAGCAAAGCATTTGGAGTTACTGTAGCCAATTGTGTTTATTGGCTGTTGTTGATGTAATTGTAAATAAACCGCCACTTTGTTTATTGAAGCTCTTGTTGTCAAGTTGATGTTTTAGATGTGTTGTGTTGTTGGGCAGTGTTTGCAGAAGGCCTGATTAGGAAAGAGAGAATCGTAACAATATGAACATTTTTTCAATAGATGGTAGCCATGTTCGATTGACATCGTGCCAGTGAAGTATTATAGCAGATGAGGGCAAAGGTAATCAGACTACTAATGGTAGCATATTTAAAAGTTTTATTATTGTTTTTTCAATTGTAAATTTTACTAGTTCCTGAGAAAGAAAAGCCTTTGATGTTCTTCGGTATAAGGATTTTGGCAGTGTTCACAACATTTTAGTTTGTTGTTCATAGTTGTACCTAAGTATGTATTATATGCGTATTCTTGCAATTAGTCTAATATTTGATTGTTGGTCTGAATTTCTGCAAAGTGATTTTTATGTTTACTAAAATATATAATTATTCCTTTAGTTTTCTGATTATTTAAAATTAGAACACACCATGGGTAAAAGGTGTCAACTATTAAAAGGAACAAACTTTCGTAAAAAAACACAAAATAGAGGATGGCTGTGTCATCTGCTAATTTTTAGATACTCCCGTAACGGAAAAGAAGCAATTAATTTTATGTGGTCTGTCTATCCGTCAGTCTGCCCATCCGTCCCGGTTAGATCTCGCAAACTAGAAAAGATTGTGAAAATCCGACATCATAATATTTTAGACCATTCAAAGTTCCTATGCAACGGCTACATTTTCGTTTTCTGAAAGCGAAAAATTTAATTTTCAAAATTAACTATGCAAGAAGTTTTCTCAAAAAAATACACATCTTTTCGACGCTCTAGTGATAGGCTTTCTAGTTCCTTATTTTATCAGAAAGTTTAAAATCCACGCCTGCATATGTTTGCTAATATTCAAATAATATACATTTTTATTCTAAGATTTGGTTGGATGGTAATAAAAGATGATAAGATATAAAAAAAATTTTGCTCTAGCAAAGTATTTCTGAGTACCAGCATGAATAGTGTTTAATCTTCTGTACTTCTTGGTTCTAACTTTACAAAATGGTGAAGGTCGAGACGTGTTTCTATTTCGTTTAATACATATTTTATTCATGAATCAAAACAATAGAAGTGCAACGGGACAAATAAAGCAGTTATTGTTGTCGATATAGTGATAGTCTGTGTAGCTGTTGAACATATAGTGATAGTTTCATAGTCTAGGTAGCTGTTGATATAATGATAATTTGATAGTCTGTGTAGCTGTTAACGTTATAGTGATGGTCCAGGTAGCTGTTGACGATATAGTGATAGTTTGATAGTCTAGGTAGCTGTTGATATAATGATAGTTTGATAGTCTGTGTAGCTGTTAACGTTATAGTGATGGTCCAGGTAGCTGTTGACGATATAGTGATAGTCTAGGTAGCTGTTGATATAATGATAGTTTGATAGTCTGTGTCGCTGTTAACGTTATAGTGATGGTCCAGGTAGCTGTTGACGATATAGTGATAGTCTAGGTAGCTGTTGTCGATATAGTGATAGTCTAGGTAGCTGTCGATATAGTGATAGTCTAGGTAGCTGTTGTCGATATAGTGATAGTCCAGGTAGTTGTTGTCGATATAGTGATAGTCTAGGTCTTTGTTGTCGATATAATTATATTCTAGGTAGCTATTGTCGATATAGTGATAGTCTAGGTAGCCGTAGTCGATATAGTGTTAGTTGTTAAATGTTAAACGGTGTAATGTTGAATAATGCGAATGTCGTTGAATACTGGGTTCGTGCTTCCTGGAGTACTCTTGACACGTGACAAACATATATACCACAAATTGACTTAAGTCCGTTTCAGCAGAAAAACACAAAGTTTATTTAACAACAATAATAATACTGAAATTCTTGTTAGTGCTACAAGTCAAGAAAATCATATCCGCATAACAGCGGTATCAAAAATATCCAATACGTTAAACTCTCCAGAGTATATTACAAATCACGTCCGCATCTCAGCGGGTAACACTGTACAGAATAATACAGATTAACTACTAGAAATACATGTCTCAAAAAGATCACTGGCATCAACTGCCTAAAAGTTACTATCTAACTGTTAATACTGCACTACTTTTCTAAGTCGCTACTGTCAGTCACGGACCAAAATATATTACTTGACCACCCGGTCCAAAGGATACCACTTGACTGACTTGACTGAACTAAAAGTCAACTTTATTCATTATACTTCCTGTTTTCTACATCAGGTATTCCACGTGTCTTTTAACCTCTTAACATGACGTGAACATTAAATCAGGCAATGTCAACTGAGAATGTGACAATAGTCAGACTTGTTGTCGATATAGTAATAGTCTAGATAGCTGTTTTCAATATAGTGATAGTCAAGGTAGCTTTTGTCGATATTGTGATAGTCTAGGTAGCTGTTGTCGACATAGTGTTAGTAAAGGTAGCTGTTGTCAATATTGTTATAATCTAGGTAGCTGTTGTCGATATTATGATAGTCTAGGTAGCTGTTGTCGATATTATGATAGTCTAAATAGCTGTTGTCGATATAGTGATAGTCTAGGTTGCTGTTGTCGATATTGTGATTGTCTAGGTATGTGTTGTTGACGTAGAGTTAGTCAACGTAGCTGTTTGATATCGTGATAGTCTAGATTGCTGTTTTCAATATAATGATATTCTAAAGAGATGTGTCGACATTGTGATAGTCTAGGTAGCTGTTGTCTACAAAGTGTAAGTCTAGGTAGCTTTTGTCAATATTGTGATAGTCTAGGTATGTGTTGTTGACAAAGTGTAAGTCTAGGTAGCTTTTGTCAATATTGTGATAGTCTAGGTATGTGTTGTTGACAAAGTGTAAGTCTAGGTAGCTTTTGTCAATATTGTGATAGTCTAGGTATGTGTTGTTGACAAAGTGTAAGTCTAGGTAGCTTTTGTCAATATTGTGATAGTCTAGGTATGTGTTGTTGACAAAGTGTAAGTCTAGGTAGCTTTTGTCAATATTGTGATAGTCTAGGTATGTGTTGTTGACAAAGTGTAAGTCTAGGTAGCTTTTGTCAATATTTTGATAGTCTAGGTATGTGTTGTTGACAAAGTGTAAGTCTAGGTAGCTTTTGTCAATATTGTGATAGTCTAGGTATGTGTTGTTGACAAAGTGTAAGTCTAGGTAGCTTTTGTCAATATTTTGATAGTCTAGGTATGTGTTGTTGACATAGTGTTAGTCTAGGTAGCTGTTGTCGATATTATGATAGTCTAGGTATGTGTTGTTGACATAGTGTTAGTCTAAGTATCTTTTGTCAATATTGTGATAGTCTAGGTATGTGTTGTCGACATAGTGTAAGTCTAAGTATCTTTTGTCAATATTGTGATAGTCTAGGTATGTGTTGTTGACAAAGTGTAAGTCTAGGTAGCTTTTGTCAATATTTTGATAGTGTAGGTATGTATTGTTGACATAGTGTTAGTCTAAGTAGCTTTTGTCAATATTGTGATAGTCTAGGTATGTGTTGTTGACATAGTGTAAGTCTAAGTATCTTTTGTCAATATTGTGATAGTTTAGGTATGTGTTGTTGTGACATAATGGGGAATAACTATTTTTGATTACTTGTATAGTTAGGAGTGATTCCCCTTATGTAGTTTATAAAAGGCCTTGCAAACTGTGTTTAGTTGCCACTTGCTCCTGAGTTACCAGCTTGACCACTTGACCTGTGTTGTGTATAGTATTTTTTCTGTTAGTGGTCGTGTGTCATGGGGTACTCGGAGAAGTGTGCCCTGCTCTGGAGATCTTTGGGCTAAGTATGTCTTTAGTATTATTGTATTTTATATAATGTATTTATTAATAGATATAGCCCAAATGATTTCCAGGCAGTATATTTTTTTTTACCCTGATGTTCTGCATCGTGGGGTACTCCCAAACGTGACATATTTTTGTAACCCTTTTCTGAGGGATTCAACCTGTATTGAATCATCAGATGGACTTTACATATTTTTTATAGCCTTGTCTCTGAGGGATTCAACCCGTATTGAATCATCAGATGGGCTTTATCAAACGGATGGCTATATGTGGGATTCTGTAAAGCTTGTAGGCTCATAGATTTCCCTGAAGCCTATAGTTCATCATGACCATTTTGTTTGTTTTTTTTGGCTAAAAGTGGCTAGTGTAAGCCTGAAGCCTGTAACCATAGTGTAGCCAAAAGTGGTCGTATTTCGACCTGAGGCATGTGACCTTTAGTTGGCTGTGTAAGCCGGAAGTTTGTAACCCAATGGTCAAAAGTGGTCATGTGTTGACCTGAGGCCTGTGACCTGTATTTTTGATAACCAGAATGTGACGATAATGTAACATATGACTAGGGCTGTGTGCCATATTATTTTTGAGTATCTTTTGTTTACTTTTTGTTGTGTCGGCCTGTGAGTTAATGGCCATGTATTTACACCTTTATTTTATTCATGTAAATAAACCATGTAAATATGTTTACCTGCGACTTTGTAAAGTCTTTTGTTGCATACATTAGTTGAATTGTATACCTGGAGGTTATACTTAATAACCTAGGCAGTACAAGAAGGGACCAGTACACCTCTGGACGAACGTGGCAGCACACTTAACACTGACCTTTTGATCTAAATACCTAAATCTAGCTATAATTCTAATTGAATATTTTTAGCTATACCCGCTACTAGGTAACGTGTCTAGATAGTCTAGATAGCTGTTGTCGACATAGTGTTAGTATAGGTAGCTGTTGTCGATATTGTTATAATCTATGTATTTTTTGTCAATATTGTGATAGTCTAGGTAGCTGTTGTCGATAATGTGATAGTCTAGATAGCTGTTTTCAATATAGTGGTTTCAAAGTAGCTATTGTGATATCGTGATTGTCTAGCTAGCTGTTATCAATAGTTGTCGACATAGAGTTAGTCTAGATAGCTTTTGTCGATTTAGTGATAGTCTAATTTGCTGTTGTCGATATGGTGATAGTCAGGTCTAGATAGCTGTTGTCAATATAGAAATAGTCTAGATAGCTGTTGTCAATATAGAAATAGTCTAGATAGCTGTTGTCAATATAGAAATAGTCTAGATAGCTGTTTTCGTTACAATGTAGTGGCTTTTCTTTATGTTATGGCAGTCGTGATCTATACACTGACATACGTTGAAATAAATAGATTTTTGTTTTACACGTAGCAGTGAAAATCATTTAATTCACGTACACATCTACTATTGTCAGCAACATACATCAGTTGGCACTTAGTTACGTGTTACATGTAGATATGGTTGTTTTAAAGAACACCAATGTTATGCGATCTTTATTGCTACTTAGTAGCGGTATGGCTAAAATAGTTTGAGATGTATTGTATATAACTGTCCCCGAGTAACATTTATGCTAATAATGAGTTGGCTATAATTGGGTTACAAAAACGAAAAGAAATTGGCTAAAACAATTTTACTAAAAAACCAGGGGACGTAGTACTTACTACTTACTGTACTTAAATTATAAATGACATATGTGAAAGGTATCTTTTTTATGCGCCAGAAAATGTTTTCATTTCTCTACTTAAAATGTAAGCAAATGACTCATTTTCTTGTCTCTTTTTGATAAATTTTCCCATCGATCCTCGATTTCTAGGTGTAGTTTTTAAATCTTTTTTATTCGCGGCTCAAAGCAAGATTGCCGTAATATATGTTTTATAATGGCTTTTAAATAAACAAACAAAAGCAAAAAACTGCCGCATTGTCTTTGCAAAACAAATATGTTGGCTTATTATCATGTACAAGAAAAAAAATACGTTCACTTTTCCTGGTAGGTTCTAAATTCCACTTGTAGTTTCCTCAACTCTCTCATTTCATAAACGTACAAGTATAAATGTTAAATGTCATGGTACCAATACATTAGAACATAGGTAAAATACATTATGAGGGGGGGGGGAGAAGGAATTTTCTACTCTTTGTGCCAATTTTTCGGCGGTCCGGATTTAAATACGCCGCGGGCCAGATCTGTCCGGCGGGTCGTAATTTGGTTATCACTGCTTTCTATAACCTTCTTAAGATGAATCACTTTTGTATTTACAATTACCCAAACATAGTTAACTCCCCTTTAAGTCACACAACGTTATCTGTTATTTCAAGCCAGCACAACAAGCTTTGGGTATAATTATTTTAAAAAGAAACTTTCAATTGTTTTACATAAATATTTGCTTTTAAAGTGTTTTTTTTCTGATTTGAATTTAGAAGAACTGCACTTGAACATTTTTTTCTGATATAGTATAGCTTTCTTGATTTCTTTGGTCATCTAAGATTTATTTTAACTGAATTATTTTATTTCCTTTTTAGGTATAATAATGTTTTTGCAGAACTGAATATATGAATTGACAGTTATGGTAAGTTCATCTATATCAGTGACGTTGTCCCGATCTGTTTAGTCTAGACAACTTTGTAGCTGTATAAAAAGCGTCCAGACCATGACTGGTTGGATGTACTTCGGGTTTTGTTGTTTCTAAAACCGGTTTGTACGTGGGTGTAAGATGGATCATTGTGTGATCGTCACTCTTCGAATGGAAATAACGTTTGAGATGTGTATGCCCTTTATAAGTTGATGTAACACATGTCCAAAGTTTTATCTTGTCTTTCAGGACAATTGACTTACTGACTTAATGTCCGCAAGTAATTAGCTAACAAAATTTCCCCCTTTTCTACAAGTTGCGCAGTCCCTCGCCCCATCCAATGCGTGTAAGCACCTTACGATTTCATCAAAATAACAAATCAAATATAACAAAATACCTTGATTTCCTCTGTCCGAATTGCTACCAAACGCATCTGCCATGACAATATTGACAGAAACTGACAGATGTTGCCCTTCAAAAGAGAAATATGTTGAAAGTTTATTATTTTAACTTACAATTGTATTTCAGTTTGATAAAATACAAGGAAATCTCTTTCAAAATAGCATGGTAAGAAGTATCTCATAAAAATGACCACGTATTCTAAATAAATTTACTACTAATTTAAAAAGCAATTATTAATTAATGACTTAAAGCAAAAAAATATCAATTTTAAGGAAACGACAATTTTCAAGGCTTTGTAACAATTCCAATAATAGCCCTTTATATCTAAATTTAGAACACGGTGCCCAAAATGTTCTTGAACATTATTTCGTTAAATTCTGAAACGAATAGTCAAAATAGTGCCTTTATTCGGTTATACCTGAAATCGTAATCTGCTCAAGATAAATATTTCTAGACCTTTAGCCGAATAGATTTTCTTATACTTTAAAAATTATATCGGTCAAACTAGAAATTTCCCTTTGTAGGCAGGGAGCTAGCAGTTCCTTTCCGACTGATATACATCAACTTTCAAATTTCTTGGAAAATCATTAGAGTCGTTTTTGAGATCCGTATCCACCAATATCTTCGCCGGTGATTCCGACCTTAATAGTGAAATTATAAAAGAAATATAACGGATGTCACGGATAAATGCGTGTATGTATGTATAATCTATTTTTACAATCTGCGCGAATGACCGGAAGTGTGTTTTGTCGTCAGACAGAGAGACCAGCTTCTGCCTCTTTAGCTCTCACTTCCCTCTCTTTAACGCGTTCCTCACACTCTCTTGTCTTCTCTTTCTTCAGCTCTTTCTTTCACCCACTCCTGTACAGCTGTCCCCGACAATCCCATCTCTTTTCCATCGGCTATTAACTGTGTTCATCTCTCTGCCATTTTGTTTATGTGTGTAGCATCAAATAAAACAAAACAAATTACTTTGTCACTGTGTCTGACCTAGTTTCGTCTCGGCTGATTTAGTTTTTTCCCGCCGTTGCACGTGAGCGCACACACTTCACGACCTTCTTTGTCCTTGACCTTTTCACAATGGCGAACCGCAGTTCTGCCTAATGTCTTCCAAGATTAAGTCAAGTAACTAGATAAACGAGCCTTCAAATATTGTCACAGCTTTCCTATTATATAACTCTATCTACTTATAACTGTCTAGAAACTACCTTAGGTCTCGCTACGTCTCTAGGTGTCCCTGGTTCAGTCGTAGTTAACGAAATCAAACAATTAAACCACAAGATCAAACACATCAACTTTAATCAGCTTTACTGCATATCACACCAGCTGGACTCAGTCTGACAACAAAACACACTTCCGGTCATTTGCGCAGATTGTAAAAATAGATTATACATACATACACACATTCATCCGTGACAACGGACTCTTTAAAGGGAAACTCCGATAGTTTTTCAAATTTGAGTTATTGACATATTTAAATTCTGCGTAAAAAGTTGTAATAGTAAACATTTTACCGTTTTTTATATAAATGCTTAGAAACATTTATATTTAATAAATTAGACTGTAAATTCTTGACGTCTAAAAAAAAAACGGGGTTCTTTGATATTTTCTTTTTAGGTTAGCCATACGTCACTTCCCTCAACAATACTGAAAGGGAAACTAGATTGGACCAATCGTATCGCTTCATTCTTACAGTAGCTGTTAGGCTGTTAAGCTTAGTGACGGCCAAGTCCAGAGCTATGATACAGTTATATATGTATAGATAGATCTAAAAGCATTAGGATAATCAGCTCGACAAAATAGTAACATTTTCATCTAAGCCTCTCTCTGTCCCAAGAAGTAGGCCTAAATAGATCGTGTGTCTGACTGATTCGAACAAACTGGTCAGTGTAAGGCTAGTCGAGACTACGTGTAGTCGGTCATGACAAGACAACCCAGCGATAGTGTTTGTTGAGTGGTCTGGAGAGACAATACAGACTGCCGTGGTTAGTCAAGCATGTAAATCTACTTTTAATACGCATTTTTTCTTTGCTTACAAGATCCTAGATCTAACTGCATAGGCCAAGATATATTTCTTTTACGAGAAAGTTAACTTTGCTGTATGGTCTCCCGTTATACAATAAGTCAATAGATTAAAACACATTTGTGACGTCACATAGAAACCCGGTGAATGTCTGACTGTTTTGGATGCGCAGGAAAATTACGTCAGAAAAACATCAAATACAAAGTTATTATTGCAAAGAAAAAAAAAAGAATCATATATTCATTATCTGTAAATCAAAACACATATTATATCAAAGATTGTCAAAACCATCGGAGTTTCCCTTTAAATTTGATTTTGTTTACAGAACATTCGGTGCAATTCTTTTCATATGAAGAGTGCTTACACCCGCAGAAACTTTTTTTTTAATAAAAAATATGAAATAATTTTTTTAGACAATATTTTTCTATCAAGTTGATGACTTTGTTTTTGTAATAGTGATTATTTTGCTCTCAATAACAACATTATAATGTATATTACAAATTTATACCACTCCCTTAGTACACCCTCTCCTGAAAAAAAAAATACTGATGGAGTATTTGCATAAATATATTCAGAGTATGGAAAAATTAAAGTTTGGGGATAGAGATCCGGCTTATCGAAACAATGGCCTTTGTTAATGCACATAAAATTATATGTGTCAGACGCGAATAGCTCAAATTTTCAGTAAAAGATATTACAAAAGTGATTTTTTTATACAAGAAGTGACGTAATTTATATGCAACCAAATACCTATATCACTGGTTTATCATTGGCCTTCTTCAGTTGTAAAACGACTATGGTTCATCTCAAAAAATTTTCATATGACAATGAAGCCCATTTTTTTGAGACCCCAGACCAGATGAGGGCCCAGCAGTGCGCGGGGCCCTGGGCGAATGTCATATGCGGGGCCCTCTGAACCCTAAGGGTAGACAATATAATATATATATTGTACCACGCCATGCTAACGGGATCGTCCACCCCTAACGCTGTAGGCCTTATTTTAGTTACAAAACATACTACCGTACTTAAGTACTGGACTTTTAACTACACCAGCTCTCAGCTTTAACTTCTGGATCTGATAGGCCTACGCACCCAAAACGATATGTAAAAGACATCTGCTCTTTGTAGCAAACATCAAACGTGTAGTCGAGCAAAACGGGAAAGAATGCCAATGGGTCCATAAGCTCGTTTTGAATCCTAGATCCGAGATAATGGTCGTGAGCCTCGGCGTTCTTAACTCGTTGAAGACGTTCTTGAATGGTTGGGTCGAATTCGCCAAGCATCTCAACCAAGTCTAAAAACTGAACGTTGTTAGCTGCATAAGCTTTCTCTGTTCTCCCAAGATATGCGCTGTTTTTGGAATGGTACTGAACAATCGCTATAAATCTTGCTAAAACTGCTCACGAATGAAGTTTTTCTTTTGTAATTTGTTTTAGCATCAAGTTATTCATTGCAGTATTATTTGGCGCAGTGGCTGAGTGGTTAAGCATTTATCTTCCGAACCTGGGGTCCTGGGTTCGAATCTCGGTGAAGACTGAGATTTTGAATTTCGAGATTTTTAAGGCGCCCCTGAGTCCACCCAGTTCTAAAGGGTACCTGACTTTGCTTAACCGTAGGCCAAATCTGTCTTTTAGATCACATGGTCTGAAAGTGGAACTTTCCCATTGGGTATTGGAGTTTAATCCAATCACACTGACTCATAATTTTAAGTATGGATGACTGCCTGGCCATGCAGTATGCGCGCCGAACTGTTGTTCGATCGTCTCAATGGTCTCGGGTTCATATCCTGCCCGATGCTATCCCCAAACCTCGTGCTGCTGAATTTTATTATCAAGTTGTTTACAGTCGGAGCAGCTTTCTTTTACTTATTGGCCTCCAGTAGCTATCATGTCGAACAACTTTATACTGCAATTCGACATAACAGAGCTGTATGACTCTTTATTTACGAAGTAAAATATTTCGATAGGTTACTTTCGGTTACGTGTTTTATTTTATACCAAGGTGAACTAACAGTGATAGCCGCTTAGAATGTACAGATCATAAAAAGCTAACTTCACCGACACTGAACTTGTAATTCGAAATGTCATGCTAAGAGCTTACTTGTTAATTGGTATCACATAGATGCAGGAAAAGGCTTTCAAAATATTGAGCAACAAGTCCTAGTTTATGAGAACTGGTCTGGTTTTCGAACCTGACGGTGACAAGGGAATCTTCTATCGCGGGGTCCCCTTCAGGCGTTGAGCCTTGGGCGGTTTCCCACTTGCCACCCCCTAATGCCGCTTCTGGCCCAGACCTATATATACTACAATCAATATAGGTATTTGCGCTCTATTAACGATTTATTTAGGTAGGTGCTATTTTACTATTAACACCAACTATCAGAATTTAGAAAAACCCAGATTCCTTATAGTATAACGCTATTCGCTAAAACCTTAAAGATCTAAATTACATCTCTTTATTGGTGTAATTAAATCTATATATTAAAATCTGTATGAATATATGGGTAATATAGTAGAGCTAGAGCTACTTTTTAATATATTATAATTGAGGTTTGTAGATTATGTTAATAAATTAAGTGAAATAGATCTATTGTTCTAGATTCTAGATTTACTTATTTTATTATTATTTTTTTTTTGCTTCTCGTGCAACCCAGCAGACAAACTTACAAAAGCCGTCAAGTCGCAATAGGTTCTGCGTATACCGTTCACGCATATTTACAGTTCTGCGTATACCATACCCCCCCCCCCTCCGAATAGAAATACCCCGCTGCCAATTTAGTGGTTTTCTATTATTTGTTATTTCATTACAATGTCTAACAATGTAAATAAGCTTAGTCTATCATGATATTGCATTTAAATGCATGTAATAACTACTGATTCAGTCATAAAAAGCGTAATATAATAGTACATTCGAAGCATATTGACAGCTATCAATGAATGTAGCGAATGTAGGTAATTAGCTATATGATGGCTAAAAAGACTAAGAAAGTTTTTATTTTTATTTTTAGGGGAAAGTTTTAAATTGGGGGGAGGGGGGGGGGGCTGCACCCTGAAGTTCTGAAGCTAACCGCACCTGGTGACACCGACCCTAGTGACACCACTGCTTAGAGTGTCTGTACGTTTAGTAATTTCAGTACTATTGTTACTCTACTCATTGGTTTTTATCTCATGGCTTTAATCTGAGCCTGCTCTTTGTTCTTTATACAGGTATTTTCAGAACTTAAGGCTTCCAAAAAACAATGAACAAATATTGTAATTTCGTACTTACCAAGATAATCAGGATACACTTGAAGCTGGGGTGCTAACTCCTATAGACTCTTCAGCTGACTAAGGCAGCTGCGGATGACGAAAGAATGACATGCTGGACAGATGCAGAACATGTATAACTTACTTGCACTACAGACTTAAATTTATACATTTTTTTTTGATGAAACGAAATTAGTGTTACATTATTACATCATGCTAGCATTTTTCTAACTTTTACTAGTCTTGACTAAAAATGTCGTTCACCGCTGTTTAGGTGACACCTGGTGACACCGACCCTAGTGACACCACTGCTTAGAGTGTCTGTACGTTTAGTGATTTCAGTACTATTGTTACTCTACTCATTGGTTTTTATCTCATGGCTTTAATCTGAGCCTGCTCTTTGTTCTTTATACAGGTATTTTCAGAACTTAAGGCTTCCAAAAAACAATGAACAAATATTGTAATTTCGTACTTACCAAGATAATCAGGATACACTTGAAGCTGGGGTGCTAACTCCTATAGACTCTTCAGCTGACTAAGGCAGCTGCGGATGACGAAAGAATGACATGCTGGACAGATGCAGAACATGTATAACTTACTTGCACTACAGACTTAAATTTATACATTTTTTTTTGATGAAACGAAATTAGTGTTACATTATTACATCATGCTAGCATTTTTCTAACTTTTACTAGTCTTGACTAAAAATGTCGTTCACCGCTGTTTAGGTGACACCTGGTGACACCGACCCTAGTGACACCACTGCTTAGAGTGTCTGTACGTTTAGTGATTTCAGTACTATTGTTACTCTACTCATTGGTTTTTATCTCATGGCTTTAATCTGAGCCTGCTCTTTGTTCTTTATACAGGTATTTTCAGAACTTAAGGCTTCCAAAAAACAATGAACAAATATTGTAATTTCGTACTTACCAAGATAATCAGGATACACTTGAAGCTGGGGTGCTAACTCCTATAGACTCTTCAGCTGACTAAGGCAGCTGCGGATGACGAAAGAATGACATGCTGGACAGATGCAGAACATGTATAACTTACTTGCACTACAGACTTAAATTTATACATTTTTTTTTGATGAAACGAAATTAGTGTTACATTATTACATCATGCTAGCATTTTTCTAACTTTTACTAGTCTTGACTAAAAATGTCGTTCACCGCTGTTTAGGTGACACCTGGTGACACCGACCCTAGTGACACCACTGCTTAGAGTGTCTGTACGTTTAGTGATTTCAGTACTATTGTTACTCTACTCATTGGTTTTTATCTCATGGCTTTAATCTGAGCCTGCTCTTTGTTCTTTATACAGGTATTTTCAGAACTTAAGGCTTCCAAAAAACAATGAACAAATATTGTAATTTCGTACTTACCAAGATAATCAGGATACACTTGAAGCTGGGGTGCTAACTCCTATAGACTCTTCAGCTGACTAAGGCAGCTGCGGATGACGAAAGAATGACATGCTGGACAGATGCAGAACATGTATAACTTACTTGCACTACAGACTTAAATTTATACATTTTTTTTTGATGAAACGAAATTAGTGTTACATTATTACATCATGCTAGCATTTTTCTAACTTTTACTAGTCTTGACTAAAAATGTCGTTCACCGCTGTTTAGGTGACACCTGGTGACACCGACCCTAGTGACACCACTGCTTAGAGTGTCTGTACGTTTAGTGATTTCAGTACTATTGTTACTCTACTCATTGGTTTTTATCTCATGGCTTTAATCTGAGCCTGCTCTTTGTTCTTTATACAGGTATTTTCAGAACTTAAGGCTTCCAAAAAACAATGAACAAATATTGTAATTTCGTACTTACCAAGATAATCAGGATACACTTGAAGCTGGGGTGCTAACTCCTATAGACTCTTCAGCTGACTAAGGCAGCTGCGGATGACGAAAGAATGACATGCTGGACAGATGCAGAACATGTATAACTTACTTGCACTACAGACTTAAATTTATACATTTTTTTTTGATGAAACGAAATTAGTGTTACATTATTACATCATGCTAGCATTTTTCTAACTTTTACTAGTCTTGACTAAAAATGTCGTTCACCGCTGTTTAGGGTGAGTTTAATTTCAAATTGTAAGGATAATTTTAGCGGCTCTCGAAAGGGGATAAGACAAGATGCTATTAGTTTTGTGTGGCCTGTCTCTCCGCCCGTCTGTCCTCCCGTCCGTCCCGTTTAGATCTAATTATTAAAACTATATGTGCAAGGTGATTTAAAAAAAAAATACACCACTTTTAAAATGAAAATCTTTAGGGAAGGTAAGTCTTTTAAAAAGGTCACAGATTTCTTCATTAATAAATCAAGTTTCATTCATAGATTCGCGCATTGGTACAAAAAATTTTGCATCTTAGGTAATATGGAACAAGTATCAATGAATAATTTCAAAATAGATTTTTCATTAATGAACTAACTCGTGGAATAGAATACTGATTTAAATGTTTTTTAAAGTTGAAAGTAAAAAAAAAAAACGAACATTTTTATAGCGATTAGAAGTGTCTCAATACTTGAGTCAGGGGAGGACAGACACTTTGGTATTAGAAATTTGGAAAAATAATAGATGTTTCAAGTGCATCAATGTTTATAATCCACCAAAACAAAAACTGGCTTTAGATGTCATAGAAACAATAACCAGACACTATCATAGCTGGAGATCTAAATGCCCATTCATCTTCCTGGGGCTATGATGACACTGATCAGTCTGGTAAAAAAGTTCATGACCTGTGCAAATCTACTAACCTTTTTTGCTTTTGCGAAATAAACACTCTCCTCCTACTATTCTGCATGCTAGCAGTGGTTCACTATCACGACCAGATCTTTCTTTAGTTTCTGCTAACTTGGAATCTGTCATAACTTATCAAGTACTAGGCGATATTGGTAGTGACCACCTTCCAATATTACTGACTGCCACTCTTTCTAAAATCAGCACCAAGACCACCAAAGAACCACGAAAGTGGTGCTATAGTAAGGCTAATTGAAAGGATATGAGACAGCTGCCCTTGAAATAATCCATCTAGAGTCTAGCTCTGTCGACCTTGTATACCGTCAAATAACAACAGCTATTCTGGGCATGGCTAAAAAGTTTATTCCTCCTCCTGTAAAAAATTCAAAAACTTTTGGACGGCTGATATCAACAAATTTGTTGTGGTTCGGAAAAGGGCATACCAAAAGGTCCAAAAGAACCCAAACAATCCAACACTCAGGCAGAAATATAACAGACTTAGCCTACTAGTCAAAACGTCTGTTAACAGGGAAAAACGAGAACGTTGGACCAACACATGTGCAAGGTTAAACCTAAGGGATAGCTCTAAGGCCTGGAGTCTTCTAAGAAATCTTGAAAATGCTGGGCCTACATCTGGTCATCTGCCCAGGGCCTGGAAACGTGCCACCATTATTCCTATACCAAAAAAGGGAAAGGATGATTCCACTGCTGAGGGTTACAGGCCCATCTCACTCATATCTTGTGTGGGAAAGATGGCTGAAAAAATGGTAAATAGGCGTCTGGTTTGGTACCTTGAGAGTGCCCGTCTTATAGCTCCAGAAAAGGCTAGTTTCAGGGCTGGAATGTCCACTATAGACCAAGTCAACATCTTTGTGCAGAGCGTAGCAGATGGATTCCAAAGGACCGAAAGCACATACGCAGTCTTCATTGACTTAAAACAGCCATATGATAAAGTATGGCGGCCTGGTATGCTTCATAAGATAAGAGCCGTGGGGGTGAGGAGACGGATATATTACTGGATTAGAGACTTCCTACAAGAGCGTACAATAAGAACAAGGATTTACGGAGAAGTCTCAGGGGAAATGACCATCGAGCACGGCCTCCCCCAGGGCTCCGTCCTGCCATGCGCCCTTTTCACGGCCTTCATAAATGACCTACCGGCTCAGCTAAAATGCCAAAAGCTGCTATATGCTGATGACATTGTCCTTTGGAAATCCGGAAGGAGCGCAACCTCTATACAAAAAGTGTTACAAGAAGATCTCCATACGCTCTGTTCATACACACAACAAATGGAGGCTAGAAATAAACACCTCCAAGACGGTCTATTCTCTGTTCACGCTCGGGACTGGCATTCTCGGGCAACCTTTCCGGCTCTCCCTCAACGGAGTGTCTCTCAGCATGGAAAAGCAACCCAAGTACCTTTAACTTTAGATCGCAAACTAAAAATGTGTGAGCACATCCAGGATGTTGCAAGAAAGGCCTCAGGGAAACTTTGCATTGTGCGGAAGCTGGCATCCACGAAGTGGGGAGCACGAGCAGACATGCTCCGATCACTGTATTTAGGAGCAGTCCGACCACAAATAGACTACAGATACCTGGGCAAATTTATGGCTCTAGGACTGCTCTTGAACAACTTGATAAAATACAGTCTCAAGCACTAAGATTTGTCTGTGGAACCTTTAGAATAAGTCCAGTAAATGCGGCTAAAATAATGGCTAATGTAGGTCCACTAAACCTTAGGAGGAAAAGGTCAGCACTTTCCTGCTATGAGCGGTATAAAAGGCTGGATAAATACCTCCCAGCTAGAAAACTAGTGGATGGTTGGAGATGCAGAAGACGTATTCAGATACAGTCTTTTATGCATCATGCCACTAGACTATCTGAAAAAGTTGGCCTCTCTACCAACCGACAAAACATTCAACGTTTTCATCCCCTTCCCCCTTCGTGTCGCCCAACGACTCCAGACATACGTTTGAAACTAGTAGACCCAAATGCCACTAAGCAAAGTCGTTCATCTTACGATCTTAAAATTCTAGCATAGGAGACCATTAATACCTTCAAACTTAGAGCTATTTTTGCATACACTGATGGGTCGGCATCGATAGATTCTGGAAGAGCAGGCTATGGTGCCTACATCGACTTTCTTGGCTCTCACTCAGTCAAAATCTTTGGACCATGTGGTAGTGTTTGCAGTTTCGATGAGGAGACCATGCCAGTCTTTGAAGCCTTAATTCATTGACTCTCAACTCGGCGAGGGACATTTGAGGGCAACACAGATTGTTGTGGTCACTGACTCAAAATCTGTACTACAGGCTTTGCAAAGCCCCGGACCATGGCCTCCCAATATCGACACTGTCATCATGGCTTCACACAACATAAAACAAAGCTATGGCACCCCTGTAATAATGCAGTGGGTATCGAGTCACATAGGTTTGACTGGCAACACTGTTGCAGACTCCTTGGCCCACCAGGGAGGGCGAATTCCACCCACTGAACAGGCTGTAAGTTTAAATCATGCTCTGGCTATAATTTAAAAAAAAATGGAAAAGTGGTTTGAGTGCTGGGACAATTCCTAAAAAGCTCGTGGAGTCTGAGAGCGCATGAGGCGCCCTGACCGCACTTCCCCGTGGTGGAGGCTGTCCAGGCCTGAGCAAGCTATTATTTGTGCATGACAGGCCATTGTCCTGTTGGCTCATATTTCTCATGGCTATGACCAAATTTTGATTCACGGTGCCCCAGCTGCGGGGAGGAAGAGGAAACCGTGCCTCATATTCTGTATGACTGCCCCAGACTTGCTGATCTCCGTTTCGACAGGTCTGGGAAACCAAAAATTCTCTACCTGTATGGCGACATTTATGCACTACGCAAGACAGCAGGGTTTCTGTCCAGGGCTTTTGTAAGAGAGGATTTGAGCCTCTCAAGCCCTCACTCTAATGGAGTTTGATGATGATGATGATAGCACGTTGTTTTGACATAACTTCATGATTCACATACTTATGTCTAAATTAGACTCAATAGAGGCCACATGTAGATCTAGATTAAAAAAAAATTAAAGTAAAGTTCCCCTTTCAGACCTTGTGGTCTATAGGGCAGATGATGTAAAGGTCATCTGTTTCTGTGGCCTACTGTCAACAAGGGTGTCATGTGGCCTTCACAACGACCAACCGCCTTTACTTTTTCAGGTACTCATTAGTGGTGGGTGAACCCAGAGGCGCCCGAAGATCCCGAAATTAAAAATCTCAGTCTCCACCCGGATTCGAACCCCGGTCCCCGTTACAGAAGCCAAGCGCTTTACCTCTCAGCCACCGCGCCTCCAGATTTAGATTTAAATGTATTAAACAATTTGAAAAAATGTACATCTTCAAATTATTAAGGAAATAGTTTATCTTCTTACAGTTAAGGAGTGCAGATATTTTTTATGTAAACAGTTAATTTAAAGTGAACTGCATCGTGCATTATTATCCAGTAGTACACCTACCAGTCTACATTTAACCCTGATCATAATGTTGACATAACTCTAGGTCTACTAATTTTAAGATTTACCTTCATACAAATTATATTCTAGATCTAGATTATATGTCTAGATTCTACGTCTAGATACTAGTTCTAGATATAGATATATAGAGTACTAAAACTAGTCTAGAAATCTAGATCTAGTCTAGTGCTAGAGTATAAATATATTCTAGATCTATTCTAGCTCTAGATACTATATATATTCCAGATCTATTCTAGCTCTAGATTCTAAAAATATTCTATATTCTCGAGCTGTAGTCTAGACCTCTAAAGTAGATAGAGCGAGTATTATCAGTATTAGTAGGCCTATTAGTGGGAAATAGTGCACTATTGACAGATCATCTTGAACTGTGATTTCCACGTAGCAGAACTCATGAATCGTCTCCAGCTTGTTTTCATGAATAATTCTATGCAGGCATAAGAGAAGTGAAACACTAATGACTGAAGTTTTATCATCCGCAAATAGCATTTCTTTTTCAAAGGTGTTTCTAAATAACTACAGTGCAAATAAAACAGATTTTTTTTCTTAAAGAATAAAAAAGATCAACTTAGCGTCGACTTGACAACACATACCTATTGAAACATTCGAATCAGGAAAATAGATAAGAAATAGCCTAATAAGATAAAAGCCAATATAAACATAAATTAAACTTGCGGAAATATTTGAGTATCTAGCTTGAGTCCTTTTTTTAAATTGTCTGTTTTGCCAAAGTAAACTCATTCCACTGTTTTCACCCCCACATCCGCCCCTTTTACCCAATGACGCCAATGACTGTAAGGCCAGATTACCATAAACCAAAATAGCAATAATATACAATCTAAACCTCTTTTTTTTTTTTTTTTTTTACAAATAAGGCCTACAAAAACAAAGAAATAAAATAATCAGAAAGACAGAAAAACAAAATAAAGGTGCGTATCAATTTTATAATTTTATATGCTGAAACTATCGATTCTTATTCAGCTAGAAAAAAAATTAAATTAAGACTTACCAGAAATTGAAGTTTTAAAAAGATCTAGACTTGTCTAGTTAAATAAGTTACCGATTATTGGATTACCACTTAGAATATTTAAAAAAAACTAAGACTAAGACTAGTTATAGATAAGATTTAAAAAACATACATACAAAATACTGAACAAGAAGGCTTGAGAATAACAATGAACACTATTGTATCAAAAAGTCTCAGCAATTTCAGTGAGGTGTGTATTGACTACATACGATGGTGTGCAAAAGAGGTGTTTTGATAATACACATAGACTATATATACATACAGGACTGCCAACACTAAGGGTAACTAAGCATAAGTTTCGTTCAACTTCTATATGTGAGCCGAGATACTTCCGGTATAAACTTATGCTCACGATGTTTGAATGATAATGCCAGCTTGGATAATATATTTCTCTTTTCATCACATTTGACAATTTCATTGTACATCCTATACTATTAAAATGAGTTAAATAAGCGATTAATGAAAGAGTCAATACAGTTTTGAGAGTGTCATTTATTACTTAGTAGCCTATAGGCCTATAATGGGTGATAGAAGTTAAGTCTGTGAGTGAGTCAGTCTAAACCAAAAATAACAATAGTGAGTCCCTGAGCCTACACACTGACATCCTTACCGACTTGTATTTACATCTAGATTCTATACCTATTTTTAAAATTTATTTTTAGTTTTTTTTAAAGATACCATGCAGTATGCATTATATATATATAATATAATATATATTTATATCATGGGCGTAGCCAGGATTTTTTTTCGGGGAGGGAGGAAGTTTGGGGGGGGGGTAAATATGTTTACCCCCCCCCCCCCCGCGAAATTTAGTTTTTATATGTATTTATGTGTGTGTGTGTGTACATAATCTTTATTGCATTCTGACCCTTCATTCTTTCGGAAGACGTTTATTGTGCCCTAGAATAGGTTCTTCCATGAGTTAGTGGAAAAATTGTAGATTCTCCGCCAATACTAGCAAGGGGGTCTGGGGGAGCGCTAGGAGCTCCCCCAGCGCGGGGCGAAGTCCCGCCGCCAAGCACTATTTCTGATATTGAAAGCCAACAAAATGCATATGCTGAGGTTTCTACAGTGCATTTTCCTGCTATTAAAAGTTTTATTTCAAATACCAAATGTACTATTCTTACTGACTCAGACCCTACCGCGCCGTTCGGAGCATTTGACGTCAAGCTGTTTCCATAATAATCTGTCACTGGTAATGTCTGAAGCCTCTTCCCACCTGCCATGAGGACCTCAATGAATAAGTGGCGTCAAGTTGTACTAGAATATCATTGCAACTCTTCTTATGCGTAATTCATTTTGTCGGAAAATATGTCCCGCAAACCTCATGCGTCGCTCTCTCACAATCTTGCTAAAGGGTCGACTCCCAGTTCGGCATAGGATTTCCTTGATTTAAACCCGATCTCTATAACTGACTCCTAAAATCTGTCTTAGCCATCTTTGTTGAGCCACATTTAGTGTTTTTCCATTTCAGCAGATGACTATTCACTGCAGTTTATTAATGGAGCCCCGCCACTGGTAGAAATGTGTAACCTCTCTTGAATACGCTCTTGGAATTAAGTGACTGTAGTTTGCTTTAGATTTTATATCGAAAAGAGAAGTTTTATCGTCAAAATCATCTGTTGGGGGTTTTCCAACTCAAAATGCTCTGTAGGGGGATCTTAAACTCAAAACCATCTGGAGGGGTTTTAACTTTAAACAAACTCCATCTGTAGAAGAGGGGTTTAAACTATTGGATTGGATTGGCTACGCTCAAATAATTTTAGTGTGTAATTTGCTTTTTTTTTTTAAATTGAAGAGGTATTTTTTAGCATTAAACCCCTCTAAATGGGGGTTTAAACTCAAATTCTTTTGGCAACGATCATAGCATTTTGAGTGCGTAATTTGCTTTTTTTCTTACACTGAAGATGTATTTTTTTAGCCTCAAACCCCTTTGGCTGCGCTCATAGATTTTAGAGTGAGTAATTTGCTTTTATTTATATTGAAGAGGTACTTTTTAGCTTCAAACTCCACTGGAAGGGTGTTTAAACTTAAAACCCTTTGACTACACTCATAACATTTTGAGTGTATAATTTGCTTTGTTTTTATTATTAAAGGTGTATTTTTAACCTTCAAACCCCGCTGAAGTGGGGTTTAAACTCAAAACTATGTCAAAATCCATTTAGCTACGCTCATAACATTTTGAGTGCCTAATTAGCTTTTTTTTTATATTGAAGAGGGTGTTTATCGTAAATTTTGGAGGGGGTTTTAAAATCAAAATCTCCCTTAACTGTGCTCTTGGAATTAGGGGATTTTTGTTTGCATTTTTTTTTTGTTTTGTTTTATAGAAGAGGGGGGAGTTAACTGCAAACGCCCCAAGTAAGCGGTTTAAAACTCAAAACCCCTAGTAGGGGGTTTTAAACTCAAAACTCCTGGTAAGGTTTTTTAAACTCGAATTCCCCTGGTAGGGGTTTTTAAACTCAAAACCCCCTGGCAGGGGGTTTTAAAATCAAGACCCCATTGGTTGTGCTGGGGCAAGTGATGGTTTAGTATTAAAATCTCACCTAAAATAAACAAAATCAAAGCAAAAAATCATTCACTAAATTCCGATCATTTCGGGGGGGGGGGGGGTTTGAACCCCAAAAAAGGGATTTCATTTCGGGTGGCTACGCCCATGATATATATATATATATTAATGGAGAATGAAGCCATTAAAAATTACAAGCAATAGTGTATTTATGACTAATTGAAAAATATGCATAAAACTTTCAGCTCTGCTAGTTATAAATTTTTTAAACTAATTAAATCCTAAATAACATCCAATTATTCTAAAAGCCATAAAAAAAATGTTTGTTCCAAATTTTTCTTCACCTAATAGAATTCTAGAATCATTGTTCCTACTTCAATAAAAAACTAATTGTACAAGTAGTAAACATGTAAACTTTGACCCAGATTTAGTGACCTATGGCTATAAACTATATCTACATATACGACCATACACACTACTATAATTTGTTTTGGAAAAAATGGCTTAATGGGTTTTTAATTTTATATATATATCAACTAGTTAGAACACTATCTATGTAAATGCTCTTTTTTTAAGTTGGTAAATCAGATTGAGTTGTTATAAAAATCTGGCTATGTCTATTGCACTGTTACCAAAATTATGACTAAGAAATATTTTGAATGTAGTGCAGGGGTGGGCAAATTACGGCCCGCGGGCCACATGCGGCCCGCTGAAGTGTTTTATGCGGCCCGCGATTACCTACAGAAATCATGTGTACCCACAGTATATACATATAAAAATGCTAATCTATTAAAAATAATTCTAAATTTCCCTACAAATTATCGAAACTCTCTCATTATATAAATTCAAAGACACAATCTCAGGCCAGTATTTCTTCAATGCTTTGAAGAACTGTGTTGAATTTTGGGTATGATTGGAACAAGATGGCAAGTGTAACAACTGATGGAGCTCGATCTTTGACTCAGAAAAACTTTTTTTTTAAAGAATATCCCAACCATAAACTCTAAACAGAAAAGTTTGCACAAAGCTGTATGAATTCTCATCATAATATGCGAAAGAGCAAGTACCAGACTTACGGTCATAACCACAGGCAGTATAGTAAAGTACTTGTAGATATATAAACTAAATATTCCGATGCATCCGCTGGCTTATCATGGGCAAGGTAATGAGAAGAATATAAATTCTCAAAGTAGAAATGTCCATATTCTTAGAAGGATATTGACTGTGACTTTGATACTAATTTTTCTAATGAAGAGTGGAAGATATTTTATGTTTTTCATGGTAGCTATTGCAATGGGCTGCTTGCTTATGTAATGCATGTTAAATTTTTCAAACAAGGCTTTCCAATTTCTCCAGGCCAGCAAGGGAAAATAGGTTTTGTCATTTTCCTTTGTTGAAAGGTGAAAATATTTCTAGTGATATGGTTAATATTACCAGACTTATTTGGATTCCTTAATTATGAAATTTATGAAGGCAAATTTTAAGACGTCAAGAACCAGTTTTCAATACCATCAGCTCACCATTTAGTGCAGAAGCTGATTCAGCTCCAGAGAACATAACGCCGTGCAAATTATAACCTGTAAGAGAAGTTAAGTCAGTACTTCCACGGTAGCTTAATGGGTGCCAGAAGCTCTATTTCCACGCTTTAAAAAAACTTTGCAGCTAAGTTTAAACATTATTTTATAAAAACATACATATGTGAACAAGTATTTTTCATGTGGAAAATAAACAAGTCTAATCACAGGTCGATGGTGAATAACTATAATTTGACAGCAGTCACAAGTATAACAACTAGAAAGCTAGCTCCACAATTCAGGAACATTACGCACGAGTGTAAATAGTTAAATTCCTCACATTAAGTACAACTGTACATTTGTGGTGAAAGGTAATATGATAAGACAATAGCAAATTAAAAAAAAATTGTTAAATTGGTTTCAGAAATTGCTAACTGTAGTAATTCCTCAATTTGGAATGTGAAAAAAAGGAAAGTGAATGTATGATACAGTATAAATATGAATTAAAAGACATTATACAGTTAACTAGCGTATTTTTCTAAGTTGTAAGTATACACACACACACACACATACACACATATATATATATATATATATATATATATATATATATATATATATATATATCTATATATATATATATATATATATATACATATATGCGGCCCCTCATTTCCAAAATTTTGTTAATGCGGCCCTCGATACAAAAAGGTTGCCCACCCCTGATGTAGTGTTTATCTTTAGTAATGGTGTCTTTATATAGTAAACTAATTCACCGGAAGTCATTCTTCTAACACTACACTGCAACCAAGGACGCCTCTGTGTACGGGACTTATTTAATTGAAGAATATAGGCGTGGTGCGCACCGTTGGCAGTCCTGTATATATGTAGTCTATGGTTCACACAGAAGCCGTGAATGTCGGTATTTGTAGATACGAGACAAAGTGAACACCCATCGGCATAAAAAAAAACGCAGATGAAAAAAAAAAAGAAACTAAGAATCGAGGCGGTCAATTTTGCAACAGTCCCAGCCTTTCCATGTCTCACGTGCGCCTTGCTTTTCAGGTCAAAAAAAAACTTTATCTTTAAGTTCATAGGAAAGAAGACTAATGAAAATTTGATGTTGTGAAAAAAAAATTATTTTTATTTGCTTTTACATTTTATTAATTCAAATCAAAAAAATCTATTTAACTTTTGCCTTAGAGATATTGCATTTGTATTAATTACTAGCCTGACATTACCCGCGGCTTGCTGGTCTTAGTTTGTGCTTACTAATCTAGTGGATTGGATTTAGATGTATGTTAAACTTAGCTAATGATCCTTTCAAGTTTTTCTTTTTAGTTTTGCTTGGGCGTGTAGTTCTACAAATTAGATCTAGGTTTAAATCCTTTCGATCTTTTCTCATGTCAACATTGTAAACAAAGCATAGATCCATATGATACTATAGCTTTAATAGAGTTGGTCAACTTTTTTTTTTGAGGGTCTTAAGTTTGTTTTAGGGCCACAATATATACACTACGGTCTAAGTTAGTAACGAAGGAACATTTCTGCCAAGTTTTATCAAGATTGGTCAAGCGGTTTTTATTTCTATTCTCAACATACATACATACACACACACACACACACATACATACATACATACATACATACATACACACACACATACATACATACATACATACATACATACATACATACATGCATACACACACACACATACATACATACATACATACACACAAGCGCACACACACACACACACATACATACATACATACATACATACACACACATACATACATACATACATACATACATACATACATACACACAAGCGCACACACACACACACATACATACATACATACATACATACATACATAAAAACATACATACATACATACATACACATACATACATACATACATACATCAATACATACACATACATACATACACACATACATACATACACATACATACATACACACATACATACATACATACATACATACATACATACATACATACATACATCAATACATACATCAATACACACATACATACATACATGCATACATACATATATACATACACACACTCACATACATACATACATACACACACAAATACATACATACATACATACATACATACACACACACACACATACACACACACACACATACATACATACATACATACATACATACACACAAGCGCACACACACATACATACATACATACATACATACATACATACATACACACAAGCGCACACACACACACACACATACATACATACATACATACATAAAAACATACATACATACATACTGTAATGACACAAGATGCGTAGAAGTTGATGTGAATCGGGTTTTTCCTAAGTAATGTGTGAGTAAGAACAGAGTAGGATTATGAACAAGAAGAATAACGGACAAGACGCCTAAGAGGACGACGCTAGGCTAGCGACGACAGAGGACTGTGCCCTTTTTATTGTTTATTAAATTGTTGAAGTTATCAGCCTGCGTTATTAAGTATATTCTTGATTCATTCTGTTGTTGTGTCATATGGACTCGCATGCACCATTAACATATATATACTCATCAACAAAATAGACCATCAACAGATGTGGCGACCCCCGACGGCCAGGGCGTCATTTTGATCTACAATCTAGTTAACTTCGTGTTCTGGATATATCTACAGTTCTACACTTGGCGAAGTACACTGGAGAAGTACTGGATTAACATTCGTTTATTTCTACTAGATCTACCCTACGTCTGTGCTAATTATCTGGACTGCAGCTGGATTTTGGCATCTTTATTCCAGTGGATCTAGACTTTCTACTAGAGAAAATTCGAAACCGTTACCAGCGTCTAGCTTTGTCAGCCAGGTTAGATATTTTTAGATTGAACTTGGATCTATATATAGATCTATATCTATTGTGTCTGAATCCAGAACTGTTTCGTCCGTGTAAGTGATCTAGGGCAGTCCGTCGTCAGTATACCTCTATCTAAATATATATACCTCAAGACTACTCAAGAGTGAAGATACCTCATTTTGTCAGGTTTATCTGTTTATTGTGAGTACGGAAAGTCATCTGAGTCTACATATCTAGTATCTACAAGCTGACCGTTGGATCGAGTCACCTTGTCAGGTTTGTTTTTCAAGCTATTAATTGACTGTTGCAGTGTTGCTGAGCTTACAATCTAATCTACACACGAGTGATGGTATACCCTACTACCACACTGCGTGACCATCTATTCAACTTGTAAAGTTGACTAATTTATATTCATCAAAAGAGAGAGTTGGACTTAGTCATTTTTTTTTACCTCTCTTGAGACAGCACCACCAGCTTGTCTCAGTATTGACTTATGTTCCTGACCTGAAGACAGAAGCCAGCACCAACAGATCATCAAGTGGAACCGGAACCTTGGAACCTGACCAGAGGACTTTATCGGAGATTCGTACCATACTGTGGCAGCAACAGGATAGATTGGCCTAACTCAGTACTGCCTGTCGAATAGCCTTTGTGGGAGCACACCTTGCCTTGCCTAAGACAAAGACAGTGGGGAACTTGTGTGGAACTGACCGTTGTAGCTCCGTGGACTGAACAAAGGGGATCTAACTAAAGATAAGTTTATTTTTTCTCTCCATTATTATTAAATTAAGTCTATTAGGGACAGTAGATCTTTGTTAAGAGCAGGTTGCCTGATAAGGGCGTCATCATAGGACACATTAGAAAGTGGACCTGCTCCATTTAATAAAGTCTCGATGATTGTTTAGATTGTCTTGTTTTGTTCGTATCCACGTACATTTTATTTTTTTTAGAAGTCAGGTGAAGTCATCTTTATTTGTCTCTTTCAGTGTATACTTCCTCTAAAAAGTCTCATCTCATTAGAATAGATTTATTTTTTTGTGTCTTATTACGTTTATTTTACATTATTCTTATTATATATTAGTAATTTTATCTTAAGTAGATAAGGTAAGCCATGTTTAATCTAGATTATAAATTCTAGATTGTTTCCAGGTATTAACTAAATTGTTATACCTATGAGAGCCTTAGATCTATTTTATCCTGAAGACAACTGAGTCTAAAGAGTAATTTTTTATATATAGATCTTTTGTCCTGATTAATCGGTTGACATTATTTTATAGATGTGTTTAAACACAGTCTAATTGGTCAGAATAAAAAAATAATTTTTGTCAGTATCACTGGATTGTGATTTACTGTTGGAGGTATAATATTGATTTATCTATTTGAAGTTGTATTGAAGTTGTATTGAATCTAGACTAGTGACTAGAATAGTCCTAGGGGTATTTATTGGCAAGAAGTAAGTCCATTGAATTAAGTATTGAGGTATTGATAAAAGGTATATATGATATTTGTTTATGTGGCCTAAAGTAAGTCCACTGAATTAAGGTGATATAAAATTTTGAGTTGTATTCAAGTATTGTGGCTGTGAGTAAGTCCACTGAGGTAATATTTCTTGATATAACATTGAGCATAGGTATTTAAATATATAAATATATATATATATTACAAGAAGTATTTGAAAGTGAGTTTTTGTGAAAACTAAATTGTGATATTTAGGCCAATAGGGAGGCCATATCAAAACTATATTGAGACATTGTTTAAAATAAAATAAGCATAATGGCAACAGCTCCAAACTTTGATTATATGGAGACTTTTCGCCAGCAAATTATTGCTGAGGCTAAACAGCTAGAACTTAAAGGAAAGGACCTAACTGGCTATGTACAGCAAATGGTGACAATAGAGAGAGATAGAATAGATAAGATAGAAATGGAAAAGAATAAACTAGAAATAGAGCGTAGAGAGAAAGAAAAAGATAGGGAAGCACAATTAATAAAAGAAGAAGCAGATAGGAAATTACAATATGATTTAGAGAAATTGAGGTTAGATGCAGAATTGAAAAAACAAAACACAAATGATAGACCTACTGTTCAGAGTGAAAACATAAACAATAGTAATAGTACAAGTAATGGTAATAGCATGAATGAAAATAGGGATAATCAAAGTACTAATCATTGGCTGAAAAAGAAACTGCAGCCCTTTCAAGAAGATAAAGACAGTATTTCAGACTATTTAAAGCGTTTTGAGATCAAAATGAGCAGTTGTAACATAAGAGAAAATGAATGGTCTCAAATCTTACTTGATTTTGTTCAAGGTCAAGCATTAACTATTTGTCAGAACCATGATCATACCATTCAGAATAGTTATGATATTTATTTGTATGCTATAGTATGGCACTCATAAGACCATGTTGATGAGAAAAAGGAAATACTTTAAAGAGTTATAGTTTTAAAGGGAGATAATATATATTGAAAGCTTATTGGAAAGTAAGTATGATCATATACAGTCATTATTTTTTTTATATAATCATTATCATTCATTAGTAAAAGGCTAGGTCAGTTTGGAAATGGTAAGTGGAGAGAAAATATACTTATTGGTACCCAACAAAAAAGTTAGGTAGAATAATTTGGAAAGCTGTTTTGACACAAATATTACATTTTGTCTGACAGGAAGGGTTTGGTGTGATGTGAGGCGATCAACCATGTACGTATAGCCAATAACAGTATTTACTCTGAAAAACTCTGTTTTATGCCTATGGAGTCAGCAAAGGCATCTTCGTATGTGGACTATATACATGTGTATTTATTCTGAAAAACTTTGTTTTATGTCTGTGGAATCGACAAAGGCATCGTCGTATAGGGACTGTATACATGTCTTGATGGACTTAGTACTATTGGTTGGTGAAACTATTACACTGGACTATACTATTTTATCGTCAATGACATGAGTGATGATTAGAACACCGTATGCCAGATGTTTTCTTACCAATAACTGTATTGGAACTATACATATTGTTTTCTTGGTGTCAACATTCAACTACAGTGTGAACTTTGTGACATAGAAACATGGACACCAGGAACTGATGAAGATGGGAAACATGATGATGTCCATCAAGATCAAGATATATGTTTGTTTTGTCTTTCCCCAAAATTTTGGCCATGTATATTGTACAGACATGACAGTAGGGATAGTGTTTTAGACTGAAAAAAAAATTGACAAAATTTTTTTTTGATAAAGGGGGGAGGAAATATGTAATGACACAAGATGCGTAGAAGTTGATGTGAATCGGGTTTTTCCTAAGTAATGTGACGAGTA